>NW_005842000.1:1015921-1017604 GCF_000455745.1 Alligator sinensis | reverse complement strand
CAAGGAAAAAATAAACCCCCCCCCCCCCCCCCCCGCCTCCAGAAATAAAAATTACTATTTCTTTCTTTTTTACCAAAACAAGTATGTTTAGGAAAGGATTTATAGGTAATTAGGTCTCTTTCTGAAACAGTTATGAACTAAATTATTAATGTTTTGGAACTGCTTTAAAATATTTAAGAGTACAGAATAAATGCATGTCAAAAGGGGGGGAAAAAAAGATTTAAACAAAATGTAAAGAAGGAACAAGGAAGACGACAACATTTGACACACCATAAACTATGACTTAAACAGGAAAAAAGAACCTGCCACTACCATTTGCTCCAAGTGGCTGCTTATTCTATTTTATTTGCCAGTTACTGCTCAGGATTCACCTGGATTCATCCATATCACTTTGTCTAAAATGCAAATAGCTAGACATGGGAGAAGACAGGCTCCCCCCACCCCACACGCACCTCTTGCTTTTGATCATTTAAGTTGATATTCTGACTTCCTAGAAACAGTATAGCATAAATTCAATAGTGACACTAACTGGTAATGTTTTCCAAATAAAAATATGTCTCAATAGGCTAGTGACAGAGTATCTAAAAAATTAATAACATCTTGTAATTTTTAGTTTGGTTTCTATTAACAGCCATCTTCAATCAGCCTGAAGGTGTATTATCACTGATTTACACTGATTCTTATGTAAATGTAGGTGCTCTGGTAGGGTTCGAAGGTGCTTATTTGAATGGAGAAAAAGCTGGCAGTAAAAAAGGTGAACGCTAAGAAAGAGAGCTCTCACAAGGGTAGTATTACTTAATTAAAACACTGACTATCATTAACCTTTCCAGACCATTAAGGAACACCATAGGGCTCTCCATACATGGAAGGAAGATAGCAAGAACAGGCCATCTCATAAGGGGGAAAAAGAATAAAGGCAACAGCAAATGGGTATTTCCTTGAATTGCTTATACAGAGATTCATAGCTGTTAGGGGCTGGAAGGGACCTTACAAGATCATTGGGTTCAGCCCCCCCTGCGATTAACTATTTGTACTGATTTTTTTCTTGTGCAGGGGCGAAAATGCAAACATTTCTTTGGTAACATTATTAATACCAAAGTATTTGAAGTTTTCCCTTTGTTGCTATGCCAGTGTATCAATAATAAATGATGTGCTGACAACCTATCCACGTGGCAGGAGGAAACAGAATCACTTCCTAGGTCACGTAATCACACTGCATAATTGACTAGTTTCCAAAGTTACCTTTTCTTGTGCAGGTTTGAGAACATTTTCATTTAATGTCTGCCCTAACTCTGACGCCTATTTAAAAGCAAAACAAAAAACAAAGTCAGTTATATTTTCTTTCATAAAATACAGCCAACATTCTCCAAGAAACTAGCCTGCAAAAATCTCAAGAACAAGAACAGAAAAGCCTTAAGCTTTGCCTCAGACAAGCAACAGAGTGAGCTGAAAGCACACAAAATGCAATGCTACAAAAAATGTTATAGGAAATAAAAACAACCCCCCCCAAAAAATAAATAAACCCCAGATATGCAAGGCTGTAAGACTGTAAAAGCTCCCAGAGCTCAAGAAAGATCTGTCTTTGATCGAGCGACAGAAGCAAGCACCAACAGCCCAGAGGGTAGCCCCATTGCTAAGTCCTGAGCCTTCACGCGTAGTGGGAGAAAAACAGTACTCGACTCT
>NW_005842000.1:988100-1015890 GCF_000455745.1 Alligator sinensis | reverse complement strand
AGGAAAAGATGGGCATGCTTTCACAAGGAAACAGTCCTTCCTGTGACACAGGTAACATCAACTGTTAATAATCTTAATAACCAATTCCACTTCCAACCAACATACTGGAGTCAAACCTATGTCAGAGGATGATTATACTTATGTCTGGCTTCAGGTGTTTGCTAAGGCATGCAAGCATTCCAGGAAAATAATAAAGTTAAATCTAGGGTAGAAGCATAAAGCTGCTATGTTTTAGAGAGGATGTTTAAACCAATGTAAATCCAGGGATTTAGAGCAAGGAAGTCGTAACATGAGTCTGGCAGAAGGATAATATTAAAAGGACAGCATGGCTTGAAACTATAAACTCATACCTTTCCTCACTCTGAAATACTGTTTTTTTCCCCACCCCAACAACATTGGTTTTCCCTTTTGGGTGACATCTTCTATATTGATGATTCGTTTCTGAAGTGTTACTTGTGTCCTAGGCTGCCACCACTTCTCCTCTTTATAAACAATTTTTTTGGGGAAAAAATTCAATGCAAAAAAATCCCTAAAAAATTGCATGGGCTTTTCAAAGGGGCAGGTGGGAGCTTATTAACCTGGACCTTGTCTTTGCTTACTTCAATGTCTTGTCATAGAAAGAGATAACTAGCCAGGATTAGCAACTAAAGGATGTCAAACAATGCTTGAAACACTGCACATATCAGCAAGGAAGTCTTACCTAACTTCTGTAGGCAGAACTGCACAATTTAGCTGATGGATACTGAAAAGGGAGAATGGGTGGGGATTTGTCATCTTTTGAAACACCGAGTAGGAGACAGGATACCAAACTTTATAATCACGCTTTAAAAGCAGTGCAATTCAACACAGCACACCCTAGGTTCCTACTAATGAGGCCTTCCATGGGGCATTTCTTACTGTGTTCAGTCTTCAAATGACACTCCAGCCTAATTCTGTGTATATATCATTCCTGAATAAAACATGCAAATGGAGCCCCTGACAACCAGCGCTTACAGGGAGCATGGCCTGGAGTACAGAAGGTTTTCTAACGCATCCAGGGCTGCATATTCATCCTTTTCTTAATTAACCCAATTTATTTTAAAAAGACATTGCAGTAAAATGCACATCACTTTTAGGGTTTTTTTCTTTTTTTTAGAAAAAGAAGACTTGATTTAAACAAAATGAAAATAAAAAGACAGCTCAAGAGCAAATGCACATATTCAGCACAAACAGTGACAAAGCGCCCATGCACGACAATATATGTGAGGGCTTTACCGGCTCTGGCTGCTGCTTGTAGCCCCAAAACTTTACCCAGACAGCACAAGAGAAAGAGAGCAAGGAAGGTAGAAGAAGCAGCTTTTAGCAAAAAATCAGAAGCATTTTTCAGGCAAGTTAAGTAGCATGAATCTTAACCAACTCCAGCCTCTACTGACAAGCCAAAAACCAAGTCGAAATTTGTTTGGCCAATGGACACTCAATGATCACAAAATGCATCACATCCAAGCTCGGTCAAGCAGGTGGCAAATATGTATTGCAAAGTAAAAGATCCAGTTTCTAATTAGTGAGTTGAGCTACCGGTAAGTGGCTCAGACACTGGAGGACAATGCTTATAAAGGAACTTGTCAGTAGATCTGATTAACTTCTACATTTTCATGGGATATTTAAAATAGCACGCTAGTACTAATAGCCTTATGTAAAAAAAAAATTCTGAAGGGAAAATCAATTTCTGCTGGATGGTTTGGTAGAGGGAGACCAGTATTACATCAAAATTCCTGCATTCAAGCCAAGCAAGCATCTTCAACCTGGGTATTAGTTAACAGCCTTGAAGTCCTGCCAAGTGACATTTTTCTTAATCCTTCAATACATGTATAACTTCTGTAATGTGCAACAGTGACAACCTAGTGTCTACAACTCCCTTTTGAACACCAAACTGCCTCCTGGTGTCCTTAGCCCTAATATGAACTGGAGGATTCTGTGCATTTTAGGCTAATGTCCTACATGCAACCACAGTTCAAAAGCAAGTCTCTCCTGTATCATACATTAAAATATACATCACCTCTCTGTCATACTAAATGTAACATTCAGGCTTTGGAAGATAGACTCAGCTTCCTTTCAGAGATTTTTATTCTCTCTCTTGGATTTTTCAACTCTTCTAAAGCAAACAGCTCATGCTTTTGTCAGGGCTGCGTGCCACTCTGATCTGACCAACTCTGCCTTAATCTTTGAATTAAACAAGAACATCTGTATATTTGGAATTGCTAACCTCCTTATGTGCAAGCAGATAATTCAACAACTAAATTCAAACAGTTTACCTTTTCCGGTTCATTCAATGGAATGAGCATGTGCATTCTATTAAAATGTCTACTTAGAGAAGCATGCTACTTCAGAGAAATCCCATTGTTTTTATGAAACTTAAATGTCACAGGCACATTTTATGGAGGAAAGCCACTAATTCATGTAGCTGTTTAACTTCAGTGGCAGTTGAGTATATCTGTTGTTTATATGCATGGATTTATATGCACCATGGATCATTTGCCTTCAGTGTGAAAATAGGAGAGCATCATCACCACCCCTGTAGAAGCTGAACCTAGTATCTAGGTGTTTCTTCCCCAACTCCAGGCAAGATCCTGGAATGATTATTCAGATAAAAAAAAGGTTGCACTGAGGATACACACTGCGGTTTCATAGGGACCAGATCCAAGACATCTTGTACTAAAATTCATGGAGATTACAAATAAAGCCCATTAACTGTAATCACGACACAGAGCTAAATATTACAATCACCTTTTGACTTGCTTGAGATCCAAATCTGGTTGCCTGTAAAATGGAAGCAAACATATCAATCATTTAAAATTAGTCCTAATCAACAGGCATATTAAGACATGCTGGGTAAAATCCTGACCCCACTTGAAATCAATGGGAATTTTCCTATTGACTTCATTACGGCCAGCATTTCACACCTTGTCTCCCAGAACATTATCTCCACATTTTTAAGGACAAACCACTTTGTCCATTCCTCAGTTGTAAATGGGACTGAAAAAGCCTCGCTCTGACAGTGGTTGCCATTCAATGACCACATAACAATTTTGAAAAGTTGAGGCACTCAGCTGTAAAGTGGGAATATAGAAATCCCAGGGTTCATGAAGTACCAAATAAAGGATAAGCATTTAGACCCTTCTTCAATGCCTCCTGTAGTAGGCAAGGGAAGATGAGACTACAATGTCTGAAAGGTGGACTTGAAATACAGAATGACAAGGGCTCTACCCTTTAATTCAGGCAGCTGCGTACAAGGTCAACAAGAAGCAGAGTGCCAGAGTTAATCCTTAGCATTAGTGAGAATTACTTGGGCACGTCAAGGAGGGGAAGAGATTCCCCAGGATAGAGCAAATGTCTTATGATATTTTTAGCTCCAAACCACCTGTCTGTCAGTCCACAAATTACAAGAACATTTCACTTTTTCTTCATTAGTAATGCTGAAATATGAAAAAAAAACCCTAAAAATATCCACTGGTTCTTCCCCATGATCTTGAAGGAAAACTATTACAAGCCCTCCCTACCTGCTGCAAAAGAAAGAACAACACAGAAGAAGGGGGAGGCAGAGGAAAGAGGGGATGAGGGGAGAAGAGAGGTTGGGGATGGAGACTATCTTAATCTTCCTTTAATTATATAAAGATAAATCCATAAGAGGCCTAATCAAGTTAACAGAACCCCTTTTACCCTGCAAAAATCAGACAGAAGTAACTGCTTATATGTACTTACACCCTCTTTAGCTGCTGTGGCAATCTTGCTTGCTCCAGTTGTAAAGCTACTCCATCCCTTAAAAAAAAAAAAAAAAAAAAAAGAACAAGTTTTGTTCTACTATTGCTTAGTTAAATTAATGCAATATATTAAATAGTATATCTTGTCCTGTAGCTATGGGAAATGCCTACTGATTGAGACAGGTTTGTAGCAAAGTCCTACTGAACAATAAAAATACTGCGATGATGAATTTCCCTTGTTTTCCTTTTGGATTTCTGCACAAATCACAATTATGACTATTGCAGGCTGAACAGCCCTGAGCTGCATGAGTTATTCTAATGAAAAACAGAGTTTTATGAAGTTCTCGCTGTAGAAACAAAATATATTTTCACAATAATAGCAAGAGGCTGCAAAATGGTAGTAGAGCCCAAATAAATACAGGTATCTTCCAGGCTACTTTCTGTGTATTATGAGTGAAAAAAGAAAAGGCAGAGTGTACTCTGACATAAGCCTGGAAAAAGCTAAAGCCAAGAGCTATACATCCAAACAAAAAAGGACTGAAGAGGCAAATACAAATAAGTTATTGATTTTATCTGCCTGTTTATGAGAAAGCCTGAAATAACTTTTTTTTTTTTTTTTCCTTTTTAGCCCCAGAAATACAAGCTTTTGTTTGTTGCCTTTTTTCTTAGAGGTTTTCTTGGAGGATCCAGAAACTCAATTATGCACTCTATCAGACCTTAATTAAAGTAATAGGGTACTGAATCTGCAAAAAAAACATTTTTCTTTCCAATTTTGTGTCACATCTAATAAGGAGCTAAGCAAAAAGGAGGAGGAGAGGACACATTATAAACACTCTTCCTCTCAATTGTTCAGCTTTCAGTTCCCATTAGTTACCCAGTCATCCAGAGTCTTCCAAGAAAAACAAGGCAGGCAAGACCTGAATTTCTAATGTAAAAACCCCCAGAAAAAATGTCTTTAACATTCTTCTGGGCCTTCTTTATAAACATTATAAAGAAACAAGGGGCTTTGCCAGTTTCTTTTCCTTTGCAGGTCACCTTCACATAAAATTGTCAAGTTATGCAGCAGCAGCAGCACCATTTAACCACTTTAATGCCAAATTCAAAGTATGTTAACAAAATGCACTGCTACCATCCTCCCATATAGTTTCATAGTTGTTAGGGGCTGGAAGGGACCTTACCATCAGGTCCAGCCCCCCTCCACTTGGGCAGAAAAGACTGCTGGGATGGTATTTTTAGAGCACTGATATTCCAGGGGCATAATGGCTTGAATATATCCTTGAGTGAAGGCTGCTTATATAAAAAAAATAAAATAAAAAATAAAAAAGATCAGAATGTCTTGCTTGCTACCCTGTCCACTTAATTGTGCTAGTTTACTTATGGAGATGAAGAGACTTTTCTTTAAAGCAGTCTTGTTAAAACTATACTCTTTAACTGACCCACACCACTGAAGCCTCCTAATTAAGCAGCCTTGGCTTGTCTTTATTTCTTGCAGGTAAACGTATTGACATAGATGGCACTGACATGACAATGGAAAGGTGATAGTTTCTGGAGAGTGTGATGTTAAATATAGGCTCAAATTGAAAATTCTGGCTTTCTTATGGAACAGGCTGAATGGCTTATCATCAATTCGACAGCAAATGGTCCTCTTGATGTGCAATGACAGGGAAAAAGCCTCCTGTGTATATTCGTTTTTAACACCCGCTAAAAGGAAAGCGCTCTTCCCCAACAAGGTGATAATTTATGAAGGTAATAAGCTTTACTTCTATTAAAAACCATTTAACCTGCAGAGATTGCGTGTGGTCACAAGAGGGCATTTTACCACTAGCTTCAATGAGATCACATAATCAGTAATGGCTGTCAGCAAAGAACCTCAAAGTGAATATATAATGACATCCATTAGTACTGTCTCCTTCCTTTCAACTAACACTGCAAGTGCGACAGTCAGATCTGAGTAGATTACTTTGAGGTGAGTCTTATGTGGCAGAGCAGAAATAAGCAATATTCCCCACATGCTAATTATAGTGGGAAGTGTGCAATGCACAGATGCAAGTTTTCCCCTTCATTATTTATATTCCCATAATCTGGAGACAGACAGAAGAATATGCTGTTACAAGTCACAGTGACCGCAAAGAAAGCATCTCCTTACCGAGTACAGTGAGGACATGGCATTATTGAGGAAGTCATCGTCCTTTTTTGGAGGGGTGACCGTGTTCCCAAAACCCACGTAGCGATTCTCTTGGCCTCTACCACATGAAGGGAAAAAAAAAAAAAAAGCAGATCAGATTTGTAAATAGTGTGAGTGTCCATTCATTAAAATGTATTAAACATACAAAATATAAGATATAAAGAGGCTTTTGTTTCTTTTGTTTGTTTTTAACCATTTTCATACACCTATAAGAACTGGGCTAGAGCAGATGCATTGGCCGTGTGGGCTCTAACGCACTTTAATCTGAACATGTAGCACCACCACTACACAATTATGTGACGTTACTGAAAGTCCGCCACAGCAAAGAGCCTCCTTGAAAGCTATATTGCCTTAATAAATCTTCACCAGAGGTATAATAGGTCAGCTGGATCACAAATCTTAAGAAACTCTTAACAGAGCTAGCGGTACATAAAATCTGGAGAACCCAACTCTAGCCTTATAAAACATCCACGTTCCACATAACATGCTCATATTCTAGCCCACTGCGAACTCCACAGCTTTATAGATCAAGAAGCTACTATGGCAAAAAGGGAATAATCCCCCCTTTAAGCCCACTGTCTATATTTAACTCTCAAGCCTCAGTGCACAAACATGTCCTTGATAGCCATTAAAAAGGCCATTTCCATCCTCTTTCTAATCCCCTCTAAAGAAAAGTGTTAATATGTGATCTCTAGTAAGAAGGCGACCAACTCTGATATGACAAAATGGATTAACCGTAATAATGCTCTAGCTTAGTTTATACACAAAGGACAGGATACAAAAGGGGTTATATAAAAGTATCTGGTTTAAAATATATTACTTGAGAATCAAATGACTTTACCCTTGATAGGAGCCAACATCATCATTCAACCAATCTTCAAAGGCTTTGTCAGAAGAGGCGGTTGCATTCTGGGACTGGCCAGCAGAACTGCAAAAACAGAATTTAAAAACTGAAATGGAATGAACCATGAGCCACTACCTCAACTGGCACAGTGCTGTAGTTTGCCAAATTATATATCCATTGGGGTGGCAATATCAGATGCAGAAATCTTCAGGGCACCAGTTCTTTTGGCCCTCAGAACAATCATAACAGTCCCCAAACACTGGCCTTTCAGGTGCTTCTTGCTACACTGCATCAATTGCTTACTTGATGGTATCCATGAAGGACTGCCAGTCATATTCTACTTGGTCTCCTTTTCTCTAGCTGCTCATAGAGACATCCAGGCTCTTTATGGCCAATAACCATCAGGCAATCTGCAGAAGTAGGTGTCAGCTGCCTCTACTATAGTCTCAAGAATCCAATGAAAAACAGGGACCTACCTATCATCACTAGAAACCCAATAGGGTGGCACATCCAAGGAGCATATGCATGCAATCTCTTTTTTCTAAGCGAGTTTGCTGACCTTCTGGCTGTTTAAATTAACAAGGTATTAGGGTGAAAGAATTCATAACTCAGGTGGCTATCTTCTCTAAAAGGAAAATATGGTTTAAGAAGTGTCACTGCTAAGTTTCCAAATGTTCTGTATGATCTTAATAACATCGCTGGTACAGGTACCTTCCTACTGAAATCCAGGCCCTCTACTACTAGGCTAGAACGCACCGAGAAGACGTGAGAATAAGGAGGAAGTGAGAGTGACTGATTACAGCAATGCATGTCTTGCTAACTTAAATTTCTTAAATTAGCAGCAGTGCTGCTGGTAAAATCAAAGACTTGCCAGCAGAAAACAGGGGAGATTCAACTGCCATCGCTTCAGGCTGCTGCCATCACAACTGCATTAGCTAACTAGAAAAACATACCGATGACTTGAAGTCAGAGACATCTTGGGTTGAGGAGGAGCCCAGTTTTGAGCAGAAGAAGTTTCAAGAGACCAGTCTTTGCCCTCAGCTAAAGTAGCTACCTACAGGGAGCAGAAAAAATAATAAGGACAGGTAAGGTGCTAATTTTCAAATAAGTTTCAAATGTTCAAACCAGTGCAACTTCAAATGCATTTGGAGACAAGGACTTTTATTTTACTTTTGGAACTGGCAGGCCTACAGGAATGATACTTCCATCACAGGAATGGATTTTACTACTTCTTATGCTTTTGTGACAGATGACTGTACCATTCTGTAGACAGCAAAGAAATCTGCTAACAATTTGGCTCTTTTGCATAAAACAATACTTCAAAGGTAACAGGTAGAGCCTCAGCTGGTATATCACTGCATAGCTCCAGTGATATCAGCTGAACTACAACAAATTACACCAGCAACAATCTGGCCCAATTTGGCCAAACAAAACAAAGACTTCAAACAAAATCTAAATGAAAAGCCATTTGAAGATTTAGGTATAGGAAGTCTGAGCCTAGACTCTCTCAAGAATTGCAGCAGGCTTTCAAAGAGAAGTCCGAAAGTTATTTGCAACTATTTTGGACTGTTCCAAGATCCACAAATAGGAAGGGTTAGGAATGCACAAGTTGTGCATCTAGATTTACCTTATCTCTAAAAAGAGCTGCAGCTTTGCTGTTGTATTTCTCTGGCATCGACCAGCAGGGATCATAATCATCCTGAGACTCCAGGAACTCTCGAAACTTGCTATTGCCACCAACCTTCATCTTTTCCAGCTCAATATCCTTCCATTTGTCCATGGTGACTGAGCGCACAAAACTGGAGACCAGAATAAGAAATGCCTCACATTTTTATAAACTTCAGCCATAGGATTAGAACATAAAATGACACAATCAGAATACCTTACTGGTAGCTACATCAAAAGTTAAGCCTTTAGAAAAGCCACGCACAGCAGATGCACTTCAGCAATATATTGTATCAATATATCAATTCTCCAAACTGCTTTACTGTAGTGATCTTCCTTCATACAGCATAGGAAGGAGTCAAACAACCCACACGTACCCATTATAGGTCATACATAAAAGGGCACAGACAGTCTAAAAACCTGAAACAATAGGTTGGCTTCTCAAGCCAACGTTAGGAAGGGCCTGTGCCATCACTTGACAGTGTTTCCCAAATTTTCCCCAAGCTGTGAAAAGACTAGACTTTCCTACACTCCTTTTTGTTCATAATGCTGCTTAGATAATTCTTAACACCTCTAACTCTCATTCCCATCAGTCCCATTTAGGGGGAACCAGTACCTGTTTTAAGCAGTCTACATTGTAAAATCTCAAGTGACCTCATTTCATGGCATTTATGACTGGGTTAGTTTCCCCTCAGCTTTCCTTTGGGCCATAAATTCTTGTTGCTGCTCATTAATCCACAAGGAAAAACTAGACAGTCCTATTGTGAATGTGTTAAAGCTCAATCAAAGAGTATATGAGATCACATGCTCGTCGAGGTCCAAGAAAATCCACCCCACCTCATTTCCTTCTATTTTTTCTCTTTCTCCTTACCCTCCCTCCTACCTCCCTTTCTTTTAGTATTCCACGCTGAGCTTGGAAAAGTTCCTTCATGTTATTCATTAGCGAAATCTTTATTCCCCACTAAATTTTAAATCATCCTTTAAAAACTACTCCTGCAGGTCTTTCTTGTTGGTGGTCTTACTGCTGAACTCTTCATTTCCCTTTCCTACCTGAACAATTAACCCAGTTTTCCCTTTCTGTATAAATCCTAAACCTCCAGGGCAGGTTCTGCATCTTATTCTAGGACTCCTGAGCTTACTGCATGTTAGAAGAATGCAAAGCATTTCCTGCATAAGGCAAAACTTCCAATAAACTTTAGAAGAGGTCCAATAATATATTGTGTATGCTTATAACACTACATAAATGCACTGAATGTAGTATGACTTCCAATTTTTTCCCCTCTCTCCAGAAAAGAAAAAAAAACCCACAAGCGCTCTATTCTGTGTCTGTACCAAAGACTGACCTGAGATGAACTCCCAAGCCTCTGTGTTTTCCTGAGCACTCCAGACAGATCCATATCCCGTAGGTCACGCTCACCCATTGGGGGTTAAATGCACCACACTCAAAACAGACCTGAAAAAGGAAGCCAACTATACTTAATTCTGTCATTGTTCCCTTTGAATAAGCTTTCAGGTTACAGCTAAAAAACCCACCAAGTTTACCCAGAGCAAAAACAAATCAGAGTTAAGAGCTCTCAGTGTTTCAAGACAACTGAATATATTTTAGCTCCCTTAAATATCCACATAGAAAACACCTACAGGGGTTGTATTTGACAGGAAGAACAATTTTTGTTAACTTCCCCAACTCAGATTAAAACAATATAAAGCTAAACTGTGGTTTCATTTGCTATACTGTGAAAGATATCTTCATTATAAATGAAGGGCATGGGAAAAAAATTAATGAACAACACACACACAAAAAGATGACCATGCAGGTTTAACTAAACTAAGTTTAGCTTTATTGCATCTCCATGCTCTGTCTTAAGAGTTTGGAGCACTTCTGAAGTCTTGCAAGTTGACTGTCCGACAACCAACCACAAACATACTTGTAGCTAGTATGGTTTTATCGCCGATGTACATAGGAAGTTTTTCAGAGACACCCAGAGCAATGCCATAGTTTCATAGTTGTTAGGGGCTGGAAGGGACCTTACAGATCATCAGGTCCAGCCCCACTGCACTTGGGCAGGAAAGACTGCTGGGATCTGATGACCCCAGCAAGATGGGTGCCAAAATGCAAAAAGTTCCCTGGTTCTATCTTCAAAAAAAAAAATAAATAAATAAATAAATAAATAGAACCAATTTAATGATGCAAAGAAGTTTCCAGTAAGACCAAAAATGCTAAACAATGGCCCTTCTGGAAATCTCGCTCAATTCAAAGCCATACAGCAGAACTTCAGATTCTAGAAACAAGAATTTTTGGACGTAATTAAAAATCAGGTCACATTGGTGTGAATCATGAAAAAGTTTTGAATCATAGATTCCCTTTGCTGACCACAGCCTCACAGACTGGGGACCCTGCATACTGACAAGATAAGTCTGTCTTATTTAAAGCAAAAACCCCAAATACTTTAAGCATGCCAAAAATACCACAAAAAATTATCTGTGTGTGTTAGGCTAAGTAATCATCACTCATGTTTTACTGTATAACCAGAACCTCTCAAAGGACTTACGCCCAATGCACAATCATTTATCAATCTTGTATTATAATATGATTTAATGAAACACTTAAATAGATGCCCAAGTTTGTCGTTTAATCTTTGCAAGCTATACTAGCGCCATGAACACAATAGCTCTACCAGCTGAAATCAGCTCTCCGGAGTACACCAAGACAGCGATTGCTGTATAATTAACTAACTACTTCCAGCAAAATACAAAGAACGTCTTACATTATTTTCATCCTGTGCCCTGACTTCCTTCAAAACTTTCCTTGTTCTTGGACTTGCCATGATTCTACAAGAGGGGAGAAAGAACAGCGTTAATACGTTTTAAATCAAATTATTGTTCGAATGCTGATAGCATGCTCAGTGGTGCACAAGATACAGATTGTAACACTGCAATAAGGAACTTGAAGTCTGAAGCTCAAAAGCCAGAGTTAATTGTGGGGGGGAGATGGGAAGGGGCAAGTCACTCAACAATCTGAAGAACAGGCTATTATTGTTTTTCATTACAAAAAATACCCACGATTAACATTACATGAAATGGAAAAAAGGGAGTGTTTTCCTTACTTTGTGCATTTAATGTAGTCCCACTTCATACACTGGACATGCAGTCACTAAGCCACAGCTTGCGGGGGATCTACAGGCATGCTCTTCCAGAGTTTTGTATTAACAGGTATACTTACAATAAAACTACACACATCACCCAAGATGGGTCCAAAGCACTGCTGACGGTGATAGATGTACCCTCAAACCAATCTACACCCATCACTGGGAAGGGCCTTAATCAACATCCAGGGTACAGCAAAATTGCATGCAACTGCCCAAATGGTACCAAGGAAAGAAGCCAAGAAGCAGAACCACTGATAAAAGTTCAATTAAGAAGTACTGGGAGGACAATTTCAAGGGTCTCTTATATGGAACTTGATTTTTATTTAAACATAAATGCTGCCTTTTAAAACCTCAGTTTCCCTTTAAAATTAAATTTGAAGAAAAGTGCAATGGTCAGAATATATAATGTGAAACACACTTCAACCTCAGCATTAAGCAGGACTGGACTGTTCAGCTGGCAATTTGCAAGAGTCAGGAAAAACTGCTCCATGCACTTTCTGCTAACTTACATTTTTTATATCAAGATATACATCTGGAAAGAAATTCTGTATGCAGTCCATACAGTTTTAATCACGTCTCAGCCGCTTGCTCACCGTGTACCTTTGACACAGTGCAGACAGCTGTTATATCTATGCATTGAGAAAGCAGCCACTCTTAACTCTTCCCAACTCCCTTGCGAGTCGAGGTTTGTACAGCACTTTTAAGATGCAAGCGATTATAGAAGTGCTAAGCACCATGCCCTCTACCCTCCTTTGAAAAGCACGCATGCAGACATTCTCACTTGGAGAAAGTCCAACCAATTTCTAGCCTGTAAACTGTTTTTCCTTAATAAAAATTCCTTTAAGGATTTAATTTATATAATCACTACCACACAAATTTATTGGAGCACCTTCCCTATGAATTACAAACAATGACATGCAGCACTACAGCAAAACAGTGCAAGGCCAAAGGCTGATGTCTGGCCATCAGCTATGTCAACATAATTCAGGAAGAAGTACAAAACTGCTGCTACACATTATTACTGTTGAAAGCAGAAGTTATTTATTTCTCTGTAGAACTGCCCGCTTTTCATCCTCAATCAGAATTACCCACTGTTTTTAATTCACCATTTGCGAAATGCTGTTTGTCCTCCAAACTGTACTGAACGAATCTCCTGTTTTTAAAAAACTTTCACTTGTCATCTACCATGTGTTAATATTATGATTGATATATCAAAATATCTATGAAATAAAAAAGTAAAATCGGCTGTTCTGCTCTGGGCTAAAGGGCAGCCCCCCAAGGACAGACTTTCTCATATAAAACTGTAGGCACTACTAGGTTACCTTGTAATTAATGCTCGATGAAGCAAAAGATTTCAGGCGTCCTGCCTCAAATTTAAAATGTATTGGATTTTTGAGCTATTAATCAGGTTAAAAGCAGCTTTTAAATCTTTTAAGAAATGAAAACTTATAACTAATCCACTGTCTGATTAACTTCACTGTTTCTCCAACGAGGGCCTTGTTTCTCTTACATAACTTGCTGTATCCATGTGGGCAGATGTAGATTTTATATGTAATCTGCTACGCACAAAATCTAAATCATGGTCAAAGACGAAAAGCTTGTATGAATCAAAAGGCAAAAGTGGGCAAGGGCAAAGTTCAACCCCCAAGCTAGGTGACTAGCTTTAACCATGGCAGACTGGCAGGCCAGTTTCTATAGTCAACAGCACCAGAAAGTGATAGGATTTTGCCCTCCCAGCATTAATGCCCATGCCCAGAAAACACACAAGAGTCAAGGGTACTTTGTAATGCCTTTTACTGGGCCAACAGTATATTTGGGGGTGATACTGAACAAGCTTTTGGGCATAACATAACCTTCAGTAGGTAGCTTTATGCCCAAAAGCTCACCCAATCTCTCACCTAGCTATACCATTGGTGCAATAAAAGACATCACAAAGACCTCCTGCATCTCGAAAATGATGGAAGCCGGTAGTTTTGGGGCTGCTACCTGATGCCTTAAAAAATAAGAGAAGCCCCAAAACTGACTAGCTCCGACCATTTTCAAGGTTTTTAAGTGCAGCCCCTTCTCAGCTTCTTCAGCTATAGGAAGTACAAATAGTTATAGTTAACATGCAGGTACCCTCAGTACAAAGAAATTACAAAGTAAGCAGTGGATGCAACAAGGCGATGCATTTAACCAATGTTCGTTATAATGCAAGCAAAAGGAAACAAATTGGGATGGTCTCTGTGCAAATTATGTGGGATGTATGCAAGTGGAATATGCCATAACTGCTAGTGCAGGCTTTCATCCAAAAGATGGACAGAAAAGTGGACTCCACTCTTAAAGGCTGCTTGGCAAGAGATCAACAGCTTCCCAGGTACCCAGTGGAATGCAATGGGGATGTCTCGATATTTTCTCAGAGGCCAGTGCAGAATAACTAGGAGCCCGGGGGTTAGGCTGCTCATATGTGATGCCGGAAACCTGCGTTCAAGTGAGGGAGAACAGAGAATTGAGCCTACTTTTCCCACATCAGAAACGTGTCCTAATTACTGGGTTATTCTGGGTGGGTCTCCCCAGCCAGTCCCCGCAAAATCCATTCTAGACTTGAGAAACCTTCCCCCAAAATGGTTCGACACGCAATCAAGTTGCAGTTTCAACAACCAAAACTTTCATAACAGTTTCGGACCATCTCTAATCAGCACCAATGTCCTACTAAGGAAGGGTCTTGTCCTCTGACCAGGTTGAACTGGGAATGAGGAGCCAACTTCAGATCCGTGCCAGCAGCCTGAAATAAATCCCCTTAGCACACCACTGCACTGGTTAAGGCAAGAGAAAGTCCATTCCCCTGCTCTACACACTTCACTTCATTGGTCTTCTCTCACTCAGTGCTAGGACTCAGCAGCTGTGCTTCCAGGGACGCTTGAAGCAGGAGGAAAATGAGAAAAGAAAGTTGGGCTCTGAAGCTCCCCTCTGTTCCTCATAGCACTGTATTTAGCTGGTAATACAGAGGAGTCTTACACAGAAAAACCTTCTAAGTCCTATTCAGACAATGTGGATGAAGGATGTCACCAAGAAACACACTGGGGCACTTAAGACTCTGATGAAAACAGCAAATATAAGGTGCTATAAAAGTCACAAGCTGCACTGCAGGTAGGCAAGTATATAAGGTTTACAGGGAACTACCTAGGGCTGAAGTCAGGCAGAATGAGGTTTACAACTCAGAAAACCCTGGCCCTTGGCTCACACCGTCATGACCAAGTCATTTTTTCCAACTCGTCTAGTCCCTAGTCTGTTCTCCACACAATTACTATTCAGTCGTAGGATCTGCTCACTGCAATAAAACTAGTTGGCTCCACTACACGTTTCCTTCACAAGCTATTTCCTTTTTGAACAGTCAGAAATAGGATGAGAAGTGGAGGCCAGCCCTTTTGATTGGTGTACCACAAATTGGGCCCCACGCCGATCCTTTCCATCTGCCCAATCTGCTGCTGTTCCCCACGCTGTCCCCAATCTGCCACGTTACTCGTGCCATGGGTTGGCCACGCCCTGCTCTAAGATACAGGTGGAGAAAATGCAAAACTTCTACCGTGGTCACATGAACAGTTTCCAATTTTATACCGAGATCAGGCACCTTCAGGAAAGCAGATGTGCAACTGGCAAAAAAAGTCTAATTATGGTGAGAGTTGGGCTCCTGGCACTTTCATCGTAGTGGCTATAGGATTACGAGTAAACCTCCAAAACAGCTCGGTCAAAACGCTCCAGCTGCTGTTTGGCAGCAAAACCGACGTTCAGCCGATGAATTCTTTGAGTATCACGAAGGGTTTTTGAACCCAAAAGCTCGCTTAATAACTATTCTCCAACCATTCGGGTTGGTCTAATAAAAGATATCAAATTCACCCAAGGAACCTTGTCTGCCTTGAGTAGCGCACACACTTTTATGCACCAAGCAGGCGCTGCCAAACCAGGGAGTCAATGCGTTTCCTGAGAAGTTATCATTCCACAGACCACAAGGCCAGCAGCCTTGAAGACCGCGTGTCTACTGCTTTACTCACGTATCTTTGTCCAAAAGCAAAAAAAAAAACCACTGCAAAAGAGGTACAATTATCTTTTAAAGAGGGTGACAGTAGGAGGATGAACCTCTGATGTGGCATCAAGCTCCTGGTCCTGTATCTGCCACCACTGACAGCACCCAGATCAAGACCAGCACCAGCACCAGGTCAACCACTAGGACCAGGCCCAGGACCAGCACCAGGTCAACCACCAGGCCCGGGCCCTGGCCCAGCCCCACCACCAAGACCAAGACCAGGACCAGGAAGGACCAAGGCCAAGGTCAAGATCGGGCCCAGCCCCTCACCTGTGCCTGTGCGGGGCGGAGGCCCGCCGACGTTGCACTTCCGGTCGCGTCACGCCGCGGCGTTAACCCCTGCGGGTCCGCCCCCCCCAGCAGCTCAACACTGCTCTCCCCTCTTTCGTGGGGAAAAACCACCGGAACACCTTCATTTCTTTTTTGGGGGGGGGGGACACCTTTTTTCTGGAGGGGAAATAAAACACCCTTTTGGAGGAGGGTGAAATAGGTTTTTTTTTTCCCCCGGGGGAAAATATACTCTTTTTTTTTTAATCTCCTGAGAAGACACCTTTTTTTCAAGGGGAGGAATCCACCTTTTTCGGGGGGGGAGACACTTTAACACCTTTATTTTGACGGAAAAAACTCTTTTTTCTGGGGGGAAAAACACCTTTTTTTCTTAGGAACGGGGGAAAAAAAAAACACTTTTTTCATGGGGAAAAAAATACTCTTTTTTTTAATCTCCTGGGAAGACACCTTTTTTTTCAAGAGGGGGAAAACCACCTCTTTGGGGGGGGACACTTTAACACCTTTATTTTTATGGAAAAAAACCCACCTTTTTTCTGGGGGAAAAAACACCTTTTTTCTTAGGGACGGGGGGAAAAAAACAACACATTTTTTGTGGGGAAAAAATACTTTTTTTTCCCTTGAGGAACACCTTTTTTCGGGAGTGGGGGAAACCACCTTAACACCTTTATTTTTAGGGGGAGGAAAATCCTTTTATTCTGTGGGGGGAAGCACCTTTTTCTGGGGGAAAAAACACCTTAACACCTTTATTTCTAGGGAAAAAAAACTTTTTGGGGGGGTGGGGGGGGACACACCTTTTTCTGGAAAATACACGGTTTTCTCTTGTTTCCGTTGGGAACAGAAACGCGGGGTCGGATCCAGCCGAGCCGCAGCACCGGGGGGGCTGGCAAAGGGGCCGTGGCCGCAGGGCGCGAGTCGCGGTCCATCCCTTGCCAGGCAAGAACGAGGGGTCGTCGCCGCAGGAAACCGGCCCTGCCGCACGTTACATATATTACACAAGTCACAGGCGAATCGCGCAATAAACTGAGACCGACGGCACCCGATCAATCCCACAGCGAGCTGCTGAATCCTGCCATAAATTTCAGTCGTCCGCATATGCAAAATAACGAGAATGGCTGTCCAGCTACAAAAAGATCCCACCAGCTATAAAGTTAGTGCTTGAAAATGGGTAACAACTTTCAAGCTGGTTTCTATCCAGCTTTCATCTGCGGTCTCTTGCCAGACAAGAACGAGGGGTCACAACATGCCACAAGCCCCGGCTTACTCGTACATGGATTATGCAATTCACTTGGAAATCGTGCAATGAGTTTAGACTGAAGTATCGGTCGCGCAGTTAACTGGTGAATCGCGCCTGTGGATTCCTATGTGAAATCTCTGGGTTTATCTGAGACTCGTGTCTGGAAATCTAACAGGGCTAGCATCGTGTGGCACCCCGCGGCACCCTTGAAAGGATCTCCCGGCACCCCAGGGGGCTGTAGCACCTTGGTTGAGACTCGCTGCTCCAAGGTGCCATCCTGACCTGCCTTCTGCCTGCCGTCTTCAGCTAATCCAGCTCTGAGCTAAAATGAAACGTGTCTCTTAGACGTCTCCAGTCCTGGATATCTCCTGGCCGGAGATCACCAATAATGCGGCTGAACCGTGCCAAATGACAGACCCAAACCAGGGATTCTCGCTCGCTGCACTCGGAGGGACAATGATGTGCAGTTCGCCAGGGTTGCAAGATGGTTTCCCTGGTAAATTCGATCCGTAGGGAATAGTCTGAAACCACAAACCTTATTCCATTTAAGATCAGAGGGTGATTTCCATGAATTGTTATTAAAAAAAAAATACTCTCAAAGGGGTGGCCTATCTCATGATACAATATAAAGCCACGTGGTCTGTTTTATACATGTTGGAAGCAAATGCTGAGAGCACATTTATGCCATTACTAGGGTTTTTTTTAATTTAATCACTGGCTTTAGACACCTCAGAGCAGTCTTCTAACATTTACATATGAATCCCAGAGACAATATGCTGCTCATTTTCCGTACGACTCCAGCACTGGCTTGGATGCTTAAAAAGCAGGCTATTAGCCTGCTACAAATGCACAGGAGATTAACAAGAGTAACTCTCATTACTATTAATGGTAGCTACATACATAACCTGCTTAGATCAGTGAGCAGATAATGGACCTCTAGATGCGTGTACATTGGGAGTGGGCAATGAAACAAAGCAGATTCCACCTATATAATTTGCTCTTCCAGCTAAAGGCAAAGTGGCCTGTTCGATAAGCACCGCTATTTTCTGGTAAGTGTGAACTGATGTGAAGTGAGATTCCCCATATAGAGGCCCCATATTACAGAATCTAATTAAGAGTATTTATCTTAGTGTTTCTGTAATTGCTCTAGGGCCCCGTGGCTGGTGTCGGTGTTTATTCTGCAGTGTGTCTGGTTGGGCTCCAGTTGCACATTCAATATTTGATGGTCCCAGCCTCGAGGGAGCACTGTTGTGCAACATTTTTCATCCGTCACGATGCAGAGCTGGGCTATTAATGCTGCCTCTGATCTTGGTGAATTGACCAAATGTGAACATTCACACACGCCCTCGGCGGCCAAGTCTTGCAATGGCAGCCTTGTCTGGATGTGGTCAAAATTGCCACGAATAAAACAGCAGTCTGCCTTGTTAGTCTCTCTCCTGTTCTTTCAAAGAAGCGATAAGTCCTGAATGGCTTGGGAAAATGATTCACTTCAGTTGTTATGCTATAGCAGCAATGCTGCACTCCTTCCTTTCATGATAGTCATCTTTATTCACATGAAAAAATCAGCAGGGGTAGACACTTATATGAGAAGGAGTTGCAAAATCAACTTTGGTGAATGAAAGAAAGCCTCCACTATCTCCTGAGCACCCCAAAGCTTGTCTCTGTGCCATGCTGCCTGCCTGCTGCCTTCTGCAAATAAATTCATGCCATTCCCTGGCATGTCTTGTTTGCCGTGTGGCTGGAATCTGGGATGGGTACCCGCTGCAACTCCCTTCCCCGCCCTGAAATGTGTGACAATACAGTAAGGACACATTATCTATTTGCATTTAAAGCTCAGGAACAATGTTCTGCACTTGTCTTCCATCCGATGCCATTTTCTAGATAGGTATCTAATAAGAAACCATAGTATACATATTGTTAATTCAGTCATATAGAATGATAACCATTACACCCGGTTGTCGTAAGATGTGAAATGTCAGGGCAAAGAACAAACGGTAGGAGAGATGAATATAAAATAAGCAAAACACATGTCCTCTGTCACAATTTTTATATTCTCCTGTTCTTTTTCTATCTTTAATTTTACTTGGCTGCAAACAGATACTGCTTATTTGCTGCTGGTTTGCAGGTAGGGAGGAGTACTCTGATTTCAAAACATGGGGGGCTGATTTTGGCTACGTGTCACATAAGCAAGCCTGTTGCAGTCAATGAAACGATTTGAGAGGGACAGCTTTTCAAGATCTGGCTTGTATATCAGAATTGTGTTGTGAAGTTGGGAATTAAAAATGATTTTTGGAAGCTTCTTTTGAACCTAATCCTGTGAAGCAAGCATGCCAGAGAGTAGTAGTCTGACCATTTACCAGTCCCTTTCACTAATCCTTTCAAACCCCATAAGAGTAGTTATGGATTTCAGCAGACCAATCATTCATCACTCTTGCCCAAGCAATCTCACAGGAGTGGTGCTACCATAAGTTTTATATTCCACGTGTCAGTTTGACAATGTAGCTATGACTCAATTAGACCCACCTTTTCTTCTGGAGGGGATGGCAGTCAGGCCATGGGGAGGTTTTTTCAGCTAAATACTTAAAGATCTTTTTAAAGAGAAACAAAAGGGAGTGTTAAGGAGCTGGCCATTCATGTCAGTCCCTCCTGTGTCTGGGAAGAAGGCAAGTATAACTTTCTCTCCAAAAGCATCATACTGTGCTTTGTCCTAAAATTAATTAATGGCGGAGTTTCCATCTGTGTTTGGCACAGTGCTGAGTTCACCACTGGTACTTAAGGCTGTCACTAATAATAGTAAGTGCTTTTGGCTTTCAAGACAAATTAGGCCTTGATCCAGCAAAGACTTAATTGAATGCATAACTTTACCTGCTTTAGTAGTCTCGGTGATGTCAGTGGGGTTACTCACCTTTCTGAATCTTGGCAGGACTGGAACTTAATAACATTTCTTTTATATCACATGAAAGTAACAACTGAATGAAGAATATTAAACAAGAGCTGCCTTATGAAGAAACCTCAGTATTACATTATTACGGCTGCTGCTCTTAGTCTCTTTCTCCAATGATACCTTATGACTAAACCATTTGAAAAAAAAAATGGGTAGGTAATGCTCAGATAGTCCTTTTGGGCTTAACGTCTGGCCATGTGTTCTGTCCAGTTTAAGAAATGAGTTAACTGAGAAAGTTTGTCAGTTGAGACATGGCAGAGTCCTACTACTAATACTTTAAAAATGCAATTAATACATATAGCTGAAGCTTTGAGTTAATGTCTTTACTAGCCAGCAGGCAACAGGTGGTGATAGCAGTAGTTAAAGCTTCTATGAGCTGCTAAGTCTTGGGACTCTTGCACTTCTTGGAGGCATATAGCCACTCAACTAAAACTCATCACAAATTGCATCAACGCCAATCAAAGTTAGCAGAATGGCCAAGGTCTTTGGGGCTAATCCTGCTGATAGGTTAAGGGGAGAGAAACTTGGACTAAACTACCCACCCTGTGTTTGCATATGCAGCTCTAAATGCCTTGCAGTATATATATCTTTCTGTTGATCTCTTCACCGCCACGTGACACACCACTTGTTCAAATGGAACAGGAAAGGACCTAATAGTTTGAGAGGGGGAGAAAATAAATAAAAGAAGGGAACACCCCACACCAAAATATGACCCTAAAAGACAGCTCCCAGTCAGAGAGTTCTCTCATACTTCCAGCCTGAGAAGTTTTCATATCATCTGAGAAATGATATGGAGCTGTGAAGCTCAGGGAGCTTGGCAGCTGCATTGCATTACCACTTGGTCATGCTGTCTAGTGAAACTGCAGCTGGAAATGTGGCTGCAATCATGCCAGCTTCTCATATTGCATGAGCCGAGCTGTTCAGATGTCAGCTGCGGCAGCTTGCTTTCCTGCCTGAATTAACCCCTCCCTTGGCACTCCCTTAGACCCGCCCAGGGCCATGCTTTGAAGGCACCTGCAATGTTTTAATGGCATGCTGGAATGCAAATCTGCAAGTCTCTAGAAACCTATTTTAAGATGCATTTCCCAAAGTATTTCACTGGGTCACTTCCAGTTCTCAGCCTCCAGGATACAAAGAACATAAACCAGGAATTTCAATAGTACATGTTCTGAATAATGGAGGATCTTAACTCTGCTCAGAGAGGGTTAGGACCTGTGGTATCAAAGCCATCCATTAAACTAAAATGACTGTAACAAACTGACAAAACCCAGGAACTGTTGAATTCAAGTTACCTTCTACTCTTCCCTCATTCATTTACGCCTGAATATTTCTAGAGGTCAATACATCTCTGTGACATACTGAGGAGCCTATCCTGTCTGTACCTCTAATTATTCATCAGTCAAATTCATTGCTCAACTCACTTGCCTTGAGGGGATTTTATGAGGAAGTAAAGAGCAAAAATAGTCCACAAGTCAAAGTACTGCGCTTGTGATCAGTAAAACTGGGGACATCCCCCAACTCTGCCCCAGCCTTTCTGTGTGGCCTTAGCATGTCATTTATAGTTAACTCCTATTTTACCTTTATACGCCCAAACAAAATCTGAATGGCACTTAAGTAGCACCTTAACTGCAATTTGGGCACTTACACGCATTTCGATTCTACACTCTGCACTGCCCAGAAGGCTGCACTCTGGCTACCTGAGTGCCTGGGTGAAAAAGCATTTTCCCAGGCACATGCTGGGTAAGTCCCAAAGTTTTAGTTGCAGAAGTGTTTGACACTGGAGCAGGAGTGCGAGCCAGCTTGTTGACATTGCACACCTCCTCTGCCTGGCCCTGCTCTTCCATGGTTTGCCGGCTCTGGGAAGTTAAGTTGTATTTTTAGGAATGCCAGTAAGGGTATACATGCTCTGAGTGTGTGATGTGTTCTGCGCATTTTGTTTTTAAGCCTTGGGGTTCTCACTTTTACGACCCAGACCAATCATGTCCGCAACAGACTGTTCCTTTCAGAACAATTCACAGCGATCATGCCAGCGTGGGTTGATATAGCCTTTAATCTGCAGAACCATACCTGGGCCATCACCCCGACAGCTCAAATCCTTCATGGAATTGCCATGTGACCGTACAAAAGTACTCTGCTTTGGCTGCTTTTCTAAGACATAGATTAGCTATTGTGCATGCAAGCATATGCACACCAGCTTTCTGTCTCAATGTTAGACACATGCTCACAAACCTTGGGTGTTATATTTGATTATATGCAGAGAAAGGGGGGAACAGTATAGGCATAAACCTTGTTTCTCATTAGATTTCTATATGAGCACAAAACCCAAACCTTGGGTATTATATTTAATGATATGCAGAGAAAGAGGGGAATAGTAGAGGCATAAACCTTGCTTCTCATTAGGTTTCTATGTGAGCACAAAAGCCCAGATTCTCTTCTGTGATACACCACATTGGCAGGGGACAGGGCAGGCAGCACAGATGTTGCTGGCCCTGGATCACGGCTGTGTTGCCTCTAATAGTAGGGGGCATGGCCCAGGAATAAAGAAGAGAGATAGTTAGCAAGATCATGTAGGGTTTTGGGGGTAGGGTGAGCTCTGTGAAAATGATTTCTTACTTTCCTGGGCAAGTGCTGTAGCCACTAAGCTTTGTCCTGTGAGGTTAGCAAGCACTGTTGCTCCTCCTCCATCTAACCTCACAATTTTTCTGTGCCTAAAATGTTGTGACTTCGCTGCACCACATCATTAACCAGCCAGAGTTCATCCCTCCGGAGCAGGCTCAGTGGGTGCACATTCCCTTTCAGGCATGGAGTTGACTTGTAAGCTAGCTGTGTGAAAGGGCCAAAAGCATCAGTGGCATAAGTGCCGTTTATGTGCGTCAAGTGAAACAGGATTCAGCCCTCGCTGCCTGTGATGAAGCCACCAAAAGTTCAGGCAGCCAAAAGACAAGCAGACTTTTGAAACCTAGGCCCTAGCTCTGTTTGAGCCACAGTCTGCCTTTTGCCAAATGGCAATATTTGACCACCTCTCCCATGCAGTGTGAAATGCAGCCGATGACTACAAGAGAAGCCTGGAAATGCAAAGTGGCTTTATTAGACAGCCTCCCCGCCATGAACAAGGCTTTGCAGGAATCAAAGGGAAAATGACAGATTTCATGCACCAGTTATGGCAAATTTCACAGATTGCCCAGGGCTGCTAGGGGAGGATGTCACAGCACAAAAGTAATTTATATTGTTTTATATGGTTCCAGACACTGGATATAAAAAAAAAACAGCTCAAGCTGTTTAGCTCTGCTCTGCCTGTGGCTTCTTCCTTTCTGAGATGTGTTCATTTGGATGTGGAAGAGGACAGGTCTTGGGTCCAATGGACGGTCTTCCAGAAGAGCCCATTGTGCAGGGGCCACAGAGGAGATGCGGTATGCCATTAACTGCCCAGTGTTGCCTACTTCTGTAGTTACACATACTGCCTATGGTTTCTCTGGCAATAGGAATGACCACCATAATCTCTCCAAACAGACTGACCATCACTAGTGATCCTGCCCCAGGGTTTATATTGTCTTCTGCTGGCCCTAAGTCCAGGAGTGACTGTACAGTCTCTCCCTGCTCGCTACTCAGGAGTCAATCATCAATAAAAACAACCCCCCTGAGATACTAAAAGCTAAAGAATGCCTTACCCTTAAAATAAAGGTGAGCCTTGGGTCCTGCAATGCCTATTGCTTTCCTTCATCTCATTCTGATGCCTTCATAGGCAAGTCATCTTTACTGATGCCTGTGTGAGTATGGCAAAATAGTGGAATTGGGCCCATCCATCTGACATTTATGGTGTTTCAAGAGAATCTGGGAATGGCATCATGTCAGTAAATCCTTGCAGATGAACCAAGTAGAGGTTTCTGAGATAAGCAATAAAGGGGAGCAAAAGAAAAGGAAAGAAAGTCAGCAATATTTTTTATTTGACTACTGAAAATCAAAATGAAATGAGTGTGCTTTCTAGAATCGCACACACCCCTGTCAAGCCGTGAAAAATGGAGCTATAGGAAAGCAATAAGAACAGCACTAAGATATGATGATAAATTAAAGGGAAGCACAGATAGGAAGCAAATATGAGGTGGACTGGAGACAGTCCTACTAGCTGTGCGCAGATCACGACAGCTACAAGCTCTATTGATCAGGGCAGAAAGCAAGAGTAAGGTTAAAAGGAGAAGTGAATACGCTTCAGGAGCAGGCTGTACCTTCCCTCTCTGTTATTTATGGCAAACGGGACAGGACTTCACTTGTGCACTGGACCCTGCCTAGGGAAACCAGGATGGCCTATTTCTAGCAAGCTATTCATTGCCTGTGTACACAGCAGGTCTGAACTGAACTCGTTGAAATCAGTGTGGGGTTGTCTGGGTGGGATTTAGTGGCCTGTACTATACAGCCGTCAGACTGGAAGATCTAATGGGAACATTTGGCATTACGCTTTCACTCAGTAACTCAAATCAGGGTCCCAATCCTAGATGCCCATCTTCACCCAGGCTGCAGATTAAGTAGGCATTTCAGACGATGCCCAACTTTCAACATGCGAGTATTGCATGTCAATTGATGTCAATGAAGACTATTCACTGGCTTGAAGCTAGGTATGTGTGCATCCCACTAAACTGAAGCTCGGTGGGACTGATGCTGATAAGGATAGTGCAAGTTGTCAGGGTGACAATATTTGGATTTTGGGGAGCTGTAAGGGCCAGATTCTGAAGTGTCCCTTTGTCTTCTTGAGAAAAATCCACCCTGATCCTTGTGTTTTACCCTCCTTTAAAAGCTCTGGAGATCCTTGGTGGTTTTCATGTACATAAAAAGGCCCTAAAATTTTTTCCAACTGTTTAGTTGGTCTAATAAAAGATATCAGATTTCCCCAAAGGACCTTGTCTGCCTATGTCCTTAGACTAATATGGGTACAACCAACACCCCTAAAAAGCCCCAATAAATGCAGTTTCCTTTCTCTCCTGTTCCTGTTTATGAAGACAAACCCATAGCAAGAAAATCTTTTTCCGTGGCTAGCTGGAGCTAGCCAGTATCTTTGCAATTTTTGGCAGCACCGGTATCTTAGCAATTTCCCAGCACTGTTTCCTTTGTGTTCTAATTGTGTTTGAAAATAGCTGTGTGCATGGATGTCTCCAAAAGCAAGAGCTGGCATGGAGAATGGAGGGCACTGAAATAAATTCAAACAGAGCCCAAAAACTTATAGACACAGTTGCAATCCAACCTCTCACATGCAGTTCCAAACCAATAGCAGCAGATTTAAATCAAAGTAGCACAGTGCCAGCCGACTCCTGTTATCTCCTGTAGGTTTTGAAGCAGTATTTTAAAATGCTGATTCCAGGATGTTTGACCTGGGAGGGCAGAGTGAGCTTTCTCTGTCCAGATTGTGGATTTTTTTCCCTCCATGTCCACAAAACAAAATGAACTAAGCACAAGGGAACAGCAGATAGGGGAAAAAAGCCTTCAAGCACTTCCAGCTCACACAACTGCAGCCAAATCTTCTTCCATCCACAGCCTTCTGTTTGAGGAAACCTGATTTCTTTTGTGGGTACGTTCCTCTCACCTGGATTAAAATGTGTTTCATTGTATTTGGCTGCATTAATTGGTGCATGTCAAGTTATGTTTAGTGAGCAGGCCAGATAATCAATATGCTTCAGCATTTCAAATCAAGGGGATTTGTGTTCATTGAGTGGCCTGGCTCCTTGTTTTAGGTATTCAAGGTTTGTTTGTTTGCCCTTTCTTTCCTGGCTGCTGATTTGAATGACAATTGTACAGATAATAGCAAGTCATTCCTTTAGGAGTCATGCCACTTTGGGACAAATCCTACTTCTTAGGGGTATATTTAAGCAGTGCTTTAATGGGCCATTTGTCTCCTTAGCCTTATAAAGTCCCCCCCACACACACCATAGTCTGACACCACTGTAACAAGTTCTGCTTTGTGTTTATTTAAAGGAAAAGGGACAATTGATTATTTACAGCGACAAATCCACTCCTGCTTTGAAGCTGATAGCGAAGCTCTGATTGACTTCAAAGGGAGCAGAAGCAGACCCAGAGGGACACAGCTAACTTTGCAATGTATCCATTATCTTGGCAGAAACCGGGGAGCCATCACATTAGGATTGAATGAATCATTTCCCCCTCATTCTGTGATCTTATCATCCCATTGTGTTGGTGCTTTGCAACAAGAAGCCTCTACAGGACAGATATGATATACTCCTTGGTCCCGTGGATGGGGGATGTGGTCCCTCCACAACTTGACTCCTCCCTCCCGTCTGTGGTTTGCCTCCAGGGGGGTAAGGAAAGAGGAGAATTTATGCTCCCCTAAGAACAGGACTGGGGTTGGCTTTCAGGCGGGGGGACACGATCCAATATCAGCTATTGCACGTGGGACCGCTCTGCCATGTATTATCCATGGACTTCGATATGCTTAGAGAGGTGCAGATCATCTCAAATGGTGCGGGAGCATGTGCTCTAGTGGAAGAAGTTGGCGGGAGGAAACAGATGGTCCAACCTGTCTAATTGCTCTTAATTATTGATTCCTGTGTGATTTATGCATGAAGCTGAGTGAAGACTCAAGCCCCCTGTCGTTCCTATTATTATGCACATTTCAGAATGGAGCTGTGATCCCCTGGTTGTGTTCACTTTTCACAAGGCTTCTGGCTAACAGGAAGATGCAGCAAATGGTAGGCTAGTATTGCAGAGTGTGGGCAAGAAGGGAGCCTGGGGTGTGCCACTTATTTGCCCAGGGAGCCTGACTCTCTTCAGGTCCGGACGCCTGGCATTTCACATGCACAGGACTCCCAGCCATTGCTGGAAACCTTCCTGCAAACCCAGAACTGACATCAATTAAAAGACTCTTTAAGGAACTGTGATTCCTCTAACACCTGCTCCCAGAGCCTTTGCAAAGAGCAAAGGAGGTGAAATGGCCTGTGCGGTTGGGACTCATTGCTGCACGTGATCTGCCTACCCCAGGCTGGTGCGAGTGTGTGGCACGGGCACTTGCGGCCTGCCTGCCACCCAGGTTTACCTGGGCTCACGGTCCCCCATGGGTGGCTGAAGTATGGAGCTGTTTCTAGCTGCTGCGAGGAGTGGCAGAGTCCACAAGTCGCCAAACCAGGGCCCGACACAGGCATGGGCAAAACCAGGTGGACAGAAAGGGGCCCCGCAAATAGTGAAATCAATGATTATCTTTATCTCTGGTGATACTAAAAGTTTCCCTGGGGCCACCAGGAGGTGCGGTGCTGTGCCAAACCCAGGGACCGATTGGAAAGAGTCCAGCAAAGGGCAATGAAAAGGGGACTGGGGCACACGACTTGTGAGGAGAGATGGAGGGACCTGGGCTTATTCAGTCTGCAGAAGAGAAGACTGCAGGGGAGAGGAGGGGGATTTAATAGCAGCCTTCAACTCCCTGAAAGTAGGTTCAAAAGAGGATGGAGCTGCACTGCTGTTGGCAGATGACCCAAGGAGCACACAATGGGCTCCAAGGCAAGCTGAGGTTGGATATTACGACTAACTTTCTCATCAGGAGGGCAGTCAAAAACACACTGGAGCGGCTTCCCAGAGAGGTGGTACCGTCTCCATCCTTGGAGGTGGGCTGGTCCTGCTGGGAGGGAGCAGGGGGCTGGGCTAGATGCGACCCCCTGCATGCAGGCATTGCCCTTTTAAGATGTGGCCC
>NW_005842000.1:964588-988090 GCF_000455745.1 Alligator sinensis | reverse complement strand
GGGCTGCGGCGGGAGGCGCCCCGCGGGCTCGGCGACGATGGGATGCTGCACCAGGTGCTGCACCTTGATTTTCCTCTGCACTTTGCAGCTGGTGAGTGAGCAGCCGCCGGCGCCGCAGTCCCGCACCGGCAAACTTTCCGGCTCATCCCAACGCGCGGCAATGTGGGTCCCTCCTGCTGCCCCTGCCCGGGAGACCACGAGCCCCGGACAGGCTGCGGAGAGGGGGGCTTTAAATCTCCTGGGCTCCAGCTTGGGAGAATTGCTGCTTTTCTTTCTCTTGTATATGAACTTTCAGCCTCGGGGTCCTCCTAGCCTGCCCTGCAAGCCCCCCCTCCCCTGCCCCCTTCTTTTTTTGCCGGGGTTTTTGCATGATTGTATTGAGCGACTTATACTGGGGGGTTTCCACGATTGGATTGACGACTTATAATGGAGGGCTTGCATGATTTTTTTTGAACGAGTTATAATGGTGGGGGGGGTTGCCTGATTTGTATTGAGCGACTTATAATGCGGGGTTTACATGGTTGTATTGAGCGACTTATAATGCGGGGTTTACAGGATTTTTTTGAATGAGTTATAATGGAGGGTTTACATAGCTGTATTGAGCGACTTATAATGGGGGTTTACAGGATTTTTTTGAATGAGTTATAATGGAGGGTTTACATAGCTGTATTGAGCGACTTATAATGGGGGTTTACAGGATTTTTTTGAACGAGTTATAATGGGAGGTTTTGCATGATTTTTTTGAATGAGTTATAATTTGGGGGGGGGGGGGGTTGCCTGATTGTATTAAGGGAGTTATAATGGGGGCTTTACACAATTGTATTGAGCGAGTTATACTGGAGGGCTTGCATGAATTCTTGAACAAGTTATAATGGGGGGGTGGGGGTTGCCTGATTGTATTGAGTGAGTTATAATGGGGGGTTTACATGATTTTTTGAGTGAGTTATAATGAGGGGGATGTTGCCTGATTGTATTGAGCAAGTTGTTATAATGTGCGGGGGTTTACATGATTGTATTGAGCGAGTTATAATGGGGGGGGTCTTTTAAAAGAAGTCTGGCATTGGTAAGGGGCAAGGGAAGGGGACAAAAGGACCCGGTGTTGAGACACTGCAAGTTCTCCTAACCCGGTGCAAGTTCAGAGAGGAGGAAACAAAGCCAGGTTGGACAGTGGCAGCCCCTGAAGCTGCAGCCCAGGGTCCCTCTCACATGGGTGCATTCCCCTTGGATGGACTGTGTTGCCTGCCCTGGCAAAAACTGAAACCCGAGGGTTTTGCCCCTCCTGGTGAAGATGGGCAGGCACCGGGAGAGGTCAGACAGTCACAGAATCACAGACGATGAGGGTGGAAGGGACCTCGGGAGGTCACATCTAGTCCAACCCCCTGCTCCAAGCAGGACCAACTAGATCATCCTAGCCCAGGCTTTGTCTAGCCGGGTCTTCAAAACCTGCAAGGATGGAGACCCCGCCACCTCTCTGGGTAGCCGGTTCAATGAGAGATCAGCTCTTTGATGCCCCCTCGCAGGTCACAGCTTTCTGTGCCATCTGCCCGCCTGTCAGCGTGGAGTGAGCTGTGATTAACAAAGCTCTGGTTGTTTTCCGATTGTCCCTTCGCCTGGCCTGTTTCTGGAGGTTCCCCTTCTTGTCCTGGCTAATAGGCCCCAGGGTTTCCTTAGCCTTAAAAAGGAAATGCCCATTCTTCATTTAATTAAGCATTTTCCCTCCTCCTCCTCTGAATTTGCTGCAACTGGCAGCATTGTCTGCAGACCTCTGGGAGGAAAGGAACAGCTTTGGATTTAAGTTCTACAGCAAGTTAGTGCCAACTGCGCATTTTGATGATGTTTGCTGTGGCAGTGCTTTATTTTCCATGGAGGGACATATTTAGAACAAAATCCCTCACCTAACGGGAGGGGAGAAAATAAAACCCGGGAAGCTGTTAGTTTTACAGTGTAACCCTTTGATCTAAAAATTAGCAGCCTGGAGCGGAGGGAGTCTCTATCATTTATTCTAGGGATAGAATAATCAAGAGATGTCGACGTAAGGTGCGCTGTGCAGATCACAAAGTAAGCAGCTACCTTGTGCTCTTCATGCCCGAGGATGGAGGGGTATATTTCATCTTGGTGCATGTTTAGTCTTATATTGGGTCTGGTGCATCTTTAGTGGCCGGGCGATATCTCCCACGGGATAGCAGACAGAAACTGTCACCGTGCTTCCATCCGCCGTGGAGTACATCATTGTCTCTTAAATGCAGCAACGCATCCTCCTGCTTTCAAAACATGCATTCCACATAGACTTTGCTTAAGCGTGACATGCTGGAGCTGCCCTGGGTTTTGACAAGCGTGGGAGTTTTCTGGTATCCAGGAGACGGGGACAAAGGACCCCAAGCTTTTTTTCTCTCTCTCTCTCTCTCTCTTTAGGACCCTCCTCCCCTGGAAGAAAAGAATCAGATCTTGTTCATTCTTAAGCTAGTCTGGATGCCTCTGCCTTGGAGGTTTCCCATGGCACTTGTCTGGGGAAACGGGGAGAGATGCAAAAATGTAAAGGATGGGGTGGGCATTCCTGAAACTCTGTTGCCGGGAGGGTAGGATGGTGAGCTGGAGGCTAACTTCCCCAAAAGTGAGCAGGTGAACCAGCGAGATCATTCCTGGTGCCTTTTTTGCTCTCCTTAGCTGCAGATTGTCCCATCATTTACAGATCAATACAGCCAAGTGACCCACCATCGAGATGCTCTTTGTGACTGAATCAATTAATGCCAAGCACAGAAGATATCAGACCCAGATCATTGAGAAATTATAGTGACATGAGCTTCCTTTGTTCTTCTCAGCTCTCTGCTCTGTTTCACTTGACACTTTGAACTCTCTGTACCCTGCCCTCTGTCTTTCCATGCACTGTGCTAGTTCCAATTAAAGCACCGGGGTGAAATCCTGGTTCTTCTCAATTCAATGCAAGTTTTGCCATTCAATACAGTGAGGTCAGAATGCCATCCCCATTTCTTCAAACTTCTAATTACAGGGCATTATTGTTTGGAAATGTTTGCAAAGTCTAATGCATGCCTTTCTAGTGCAATCACTGACTATCAGGAGGAAGAGAGAGCGAGAGATGTATGTATACGTATCAATGTGTGCATATATACACGTATAAATGTGTGTACACACACACACACACACACACACACACACACACACACACATGCGTGTATAAGCTTTTGATGGCTTACAGACATCATAATAGTTCTTGTATGCAAGTAGCTGGACCACTGCCAGGCATGTGCAGAAGTGTTCACAGATCCTGAGAGGTTAACAAATTGTAGCATAAATCCTATGCCGGTAAAAACATAATTCCTGAGTACATTAATCATTGCTCTGTGTTGTTCTCCTGATTAGAAAGTTTGTCATCCAACTGGGGAGCTGGAACAACAACATGGGAATTCAGTGACCAGCTACACAGCACGAATACCAAATAGCTCTCCAGCAACCCACAGGCTGCAAATCTTTTGCTAGGGCAAGCTTATGAGCATGTCTGGAGAAAATCAGGATCGAGTCACAGATGATTCGCTAATCAAAAGGGGGCTATGTTTTGTAACAAATAACTGACCAGCTCCACTTGTATCCGTCATCTGCCTAAGGTTTTCCAAATAAAGGGAATGACTTCTCTGCTCTTAGCCAGTATACGTGGGGTATGGGGAGTTAACACTGCTCCTTTTCTCTTCCACCCAAGTGCGTGTAATTGGGCAACGTTTCTCTGTTGCTCCGAGTCCACCACTATCCCCAGTGGAATTTAAGTACATGCTTAAAGTGAAGCACATGCTTAGGTGGGTTACTCTTCATCCATACAGGAGTACTCAATATGGCAGGTTCAGCCCACAGCCCCTACTTCTAACTGAGGGAGGTACATTCAGCAGGTTATACATTGACAAATACATCTAGCAGCACGGTGTCTTGGACCTGCCAGGGCACACCAGACTCTCTCTAGCCCCATCACTGTGCCAGTGAAGGGAAAGTTTGGTCCCAGAGTTGACAAAGTTTCCTTTTGTTTCATACTGGGGTGTCTACACGTGCACAGTTACTGCACAGTAACCGAAAATTACTGTGCAGTATGGGTGCGTGCCTACATGTGCGCACTCCTACTGTGCAGTAACTATGGCGACTTGCACTGACTTTGGTGTAAATTTGCTACCTGCATGACACAGATAGCAAATTTACGCCTGAGTAGTTACTGCGCAGTAAGGCACGTGTAAATGCCCTACTGTGCAGTAACCCTGTGTGTGTGGACTGAGTTGGGACTAACTTTAATCCCAAATCAGTCCACCCACAACATTACTGCGCTGTAATGACTGTACATGTAGGCACCGGCATAAAAAACACTTACTGTGCAGTAAGTTACTGTGCAGTAAATGCACATGTAGACACACCCACTATGTTGAGCAGTGTAAGGGTCCAACGGTGTGAATTAAGGATGAAAAGCGAAGACTTCAGATTTCTTCCTTAGCACCACTTTAATCCAGCTCCCTAAATTGTACCCCCTCCCACCATGTTCCTGCATGGGCATAGCACCATAAAGGAATTTTTAAGCAAAACCTAAGCAAGATGTTTCCACAGCAAGGAAGTATTACCCAGAGTCTACTCCTTTGAAGAGTGCCAAAACACCATATCCTATAGAGATTAAAGATGGACTCTCCAGCCATGGGCTGTAACTCAGTATTTTTACAGAGGGCACGCTCTAGGACTGCAAAGTATTGTGGGATTGGGTAAGTGAGTCCTGGCAAGAAGCCACAAAAATTTTCTGGGTCCCAGAGAGGAGGATTGTCAAGGAACATATCCCTCTCTTTGCACCCAACAGAGCATTTCCTGGAGCACTAAGCATTTGTGCATGGACGGTGCTGTCTGAATTTATTGCAGGCAGACCAGGCATGGAAAATTTCCCCCTCTCCCTGCACCCTGCTCCAGTAAATGAAGCAATTGTAGTTTCTTTATTTTATTTTGTTTTTAATCAGTGCCTGGGTTGGGAGCTTGGATGCCAAACTTGTGCCTGGAGACAATTTTACAGATAAGTTATAAATCCTTTAAAAATAGGGGGTTCTTATGGAAAAAATGACAAACACTTCAAGGACGTAGCGAGTGAGGAGCCCAGGGATGGGGCTATGGATGGAGACCAGCCAAGGATAACTATATACATTTATTTACTTATTTCCTCTCTCAGTATCTCCTTCCAACCCCTCCCTGTCAATGCCTTTTTAATCTCTTACAGAAGTGGGTAACCCATTCTGGAAACTATTTGAAACCAATCTAGAGCTCTCTCTCATGACTCACGTGGCTCTGACTGTTTCCTCTAGACAAAAGTTGATAAAATAACACACGGGGGTGGGGAACGGTCACCTGGCAGATGGGACGGCAATGGGTGTAGGTGAGAGCAGAATCCGGCCACAAAAGGATGAATAAAAATATGTTATATTTTATAACTTATCTGCTATAGGAAGAGGAAGCAAGTGGCCTGAAGGCTGATTTTAGACTAAATCCGCTCCGTGCCAATATTAGCAAAACCCTGCCCCTCTTTATATATGGAGCTGCCCTAAATTTTGAGGGAATTCCAATCAGCCTCTCTGCTGCAATCCATCCTCTCCTTGGGGCAGGGGCTGTATCGCTGACATCTTGCAGAGTCTCAAGCTTGCTAATAATCAAGAGCTAGTCTCTGCCTGGCCTTTGGGAGCGAACTGTCCCCTTCCCCTTTGCACAGCCTAGTTAAGAGCTAAGATGAATTATATATTCCCTGCACAGGGCACCCCAAAGTGAGGGAGGGGCAAAGCTAGTCTTACCCTGCACTTGACTGCAGCCCAGAAAGCAATGCTAGTGCTGGGAGAGAGGACTGACATACTATACATACTTGGGGAGCGGGGTGTGCTGCCAGCTCCCACATAATTGCATAATTTCACAAGTTGTGTGTGCTGACAGAGTTGCACCTACAGTAGTTAAAACATAAGCAGGTACAAAAGCAAGCAGTTGTGTTACTGTTACCTTGTGCTTCCCAATCTCTTTATCATCTTCACCTGTTGCCTTTCCCCTTAAACTTAACCTGTCATCTCTGCAGGACAGGGCCTGTCCTTTACTTAGGTTGAGGCTTGGCAAAATTCAGTAAAAATTGGATTATATCGGCATTTATTTTTAAGCATTTATTTCGATTTTTCTCCATTTTAAGTTTTCAGGGTTGCACAAAATTAGGGATATGGGGAGCAACCAATTTTTTGAATGAAAGATGTAACTACTGTAGGACTGCCATCAGCTAGGGTTGCCAACTCTGTTTGAATCAATCCCGGGAGGTTTCTGGAACGCCAGCGCACCTGCGACACAGGCCGCGCACGCACCCACATTTTTGCATCTATCAGTTACGGATTATGGTGCGTATACGTTTTAAAAACCTGTTGGACTACTGTATAAATCAGATACTTAATATTTATTTTAATGAATGCCCTCCCATGTATCACCCAGGTGACTCTCGGCAGTCTCCTGGAGATTGATATCTAATTCCTGGAGACTTCAGGGCAATCCTGGAGGGTTGGCAACCCTACCATCCATGATTATTAGCGATGGAAATATCTTGCGGGTGTGGTTTGGAATCGCTGTTTACTGAGGGTTACCAATAAAAATCGAATCCTGCCAAACCTACTTAAGTTTGTACACCCTCTGGCACAATGTGGGCTTATCCATATTGGGAGTCAGTAGGCAATGCAGCAGTACAATTAATAATGCAATTGATATAACGACCGGATTACACGCATTGTCTTCTGAACTGTGTAATGTTAAGGCTGTGTCAGTACTATGTCTGGTCAAAACATTTCCGATGAACTGATTTCCACTGGCAACATGGGCATTGGACTGAAGGAATATTTTGCAAAAGGTCTGTGCCTTCCACAGAAAATGTTGAGTTTTACTCCTGTATTTTGACCAAAAATAAAAATTATCCCGATTGAACATATCCAAATTCCAGGCCCACCCCCTCAAAAAAAAAAAAAAAAAAAATTATAGCCAAATCTTTTGTGGATGGAAAAAAAACTCCATTATCTGAGCAGCTGTAGTTAGTAATGACTCAGCCGTAGCATTTCACTTCAAAAGCTGGAGAGCAGCAAAATCAAAAGGTTCGTTCAAAGTCCGGCATCACCAGATCCACAATCCAGATCCGTACTTGCCATTGTGGTGGCCGATTACAAGTGACTCCTAGGAATCTTATGGCTTTGTCTTCTCCTCGCAAACCCATTCAGAGGTTTTGGACCATGAATAAAATCTAGTAAGGTCCAACACAGTCAAACAGTTCCCTCATTCCTCTTTCCTATGGTAGTTTAGCACAAGGTCAATCTGGTTGTTTTGTGATCTCGTAAATATTAAATAGGTTGGAAGCCCAAAAAATGGAAAGGGATGCACTGGACTACAGAAAGCCTTCTTTGAAATAGCATTGTGTTGTGGATTAATATGTGTTTGTATCATTAGTTTGCACAGTTGTTTTTCTTAATTGGATTTCATCCCAGATAATCCAAACAATAATGACTGTTATTTTACCAGATTGATAACTAAATCTAGAATTTCATTTGGGAATATTATGTATCCTGCAATTCAATCCACTCTTGGCACGTAGCATAGCATAGCTTTGTTGAAATAAATGAAAAGCAGAACTTTTTGTTCACAAAAAATAGCCTCTTCAGACTCTAGAGCACTTTTCTTGCTGTACGTGCAGCGGGTTCCCGGTTTGACTTTTATGGCAAAGAAGCCTCCTCCTGTACGTCTTCTATCGCCGCTGGGCTGTGATCTTTGGAGATAAAACTTTAGAAGTATCTGTATTACTTTACTGTATTCCCTGCTGTCTCCAGCTGCCCTTTACTTAGAAGTAAAAAAGTTTAAAACAAAATACTTTCTGTGTGTGTGTGTGTGTGTGTGTGTGTGTGTGTGGATCTATCTATCTAGATATATATATTCAAAATTCCTTATTTTGCAAATGGCTCTGTTGTTGAGTTTTTGGACACTCTACCAAAGCCACTAATTAGTTCAGGTATTGGAGGAAAGTTGCAGGTATGTTCTTGGGTTGGAAAGGGGAAGGGAGAAACACATTTTTCTGTTGCTTGATTTATCAGCTGGTTGGATTGATCTATTCTTTGTATAGTTATTTTTGGTATTATTTGCTGTTCGGAGCTAAAGAAAAAAATATAATAAATATATATCAGCGCATCAAAATAACAAAACAGATTGATATATCAATGTATTTTCTCATCATTCAAAATTCACTCATGGGGGCATCAAAAAACCGTAAGATTAGCTTAAGAATCATGAGATTTTTAAAAATATTAAATATTTAAATTCTGTGTGGTTTGACCTTTTGCATTTTGAGTCTGTAACGGTTCACGTTTTCAAGGTTTCCTCCACAAGCATGAGAGCCAGACTCTTTAAACGTTGTTTACAGGGAAAGCTGAGATCTTTTCTAGCAACGTAACCCCAGAGCTGGGACCTTCAGAAAAACACAGAATATCGGGAGACATAATCTATGCACGAATGCTGGTAGCACTGTTTCCCTGCATTTTCACTGGCGTGGCTGAGAGCAAAGCCTGGTTCGAAACCTCCATGAGAGCCAAAGGGGAATACAGGGATTTCTGGCAATTTATGCTCTGAGTTTGGCAGTTTTAAATGTATATCTTTAAAGAACAAATAGCACGGGGCCAAGCACTCGGCTGGTGAAAATCAATATCACTTCTTCACGGACTGCTTCAGAGCCAGATGTAAGGCTAGAGAAGCCAGTGACCGAGACGGTGGCCGTGCAGGGAGGACTCCATGCAGAAAGAAATGGAGAAGCTGCCTCTGCTCCCTCTTGCCCCCTTCTCCCAGATGCTGTTTCATGCCCCCAATTCCTGACACCTCTCTGCTAAAATGAGGAGGAGGAAGCTGTAGCCTCCACCGCCATCTGCCACTGCTTAATGAAATATAATGTGGGAATCAAGGTGCCAGATGGGCTCTGTCACCTGCTTGCAGGCGGCCCGCCTTCCCCAGCTTCCCTGGCCCCTTGCACTGACCGGCCAGCTGAGCAGAAGAGGTCTCCAGCTGCTCTCCTACCTGTCTGGGAGTGGGGCGTTGCTGCTTTCTCCCTTGTTTTCTTTTTTCTCTCTCTCCCCAGGAATACTGCCCGGCCCCAAAGGCCGACTGCCCTGAGGGATCTGGACAGTGCCTCTGTGCTCTCCACCCACGCACCTCCCCTTCTCAGAAAAGTCGGGAGCATTGTGCTTCACTTCATTTCTCCTGGCAGTAATCCCCCTCCCCTGCGTGGACAACAGGATGCTAGGGAGACTGGGGCATGCCACCACCCAGCATACTAGCATAATTGTGCCCCTAGGGCCGGAGCCATAGCCGAGACCTACTGCCCTTTATGCTGAACAAAGGAGATTCAGCATTGCCACAAAGGCTGCTGTTGATTCCCCAGACTTGAGGGACATCTCAGAGGTCAGCTTTACACTGCCTGCCCTCCCCTGCCTCCCCAAGTAGGGTGCAGAGTCAAAGTCTCCCCAAGCAGAGTGCAGAGTCAAAGCAGGGGCTTGGACTTTGGCCCTCTTGGCCCTAACACCCTTTCCTTGATTAAGTTACAGCAGCCTTCAAGAGCTGCCTAGTCACCTAAATCCCCCAACCTCTTTGATCCAAGTGTCTTTTGCTCCTGAGAAGCTAAGGCAAACTCTTTTCAATGAGGCAGAAATTTCACATCACTTCTCTGTCTGGCTGTGCTGCTGTTTAGCCACGGGGATTGGTGATGGAGTGACCTGAATGCACCCAGTTTAAATCCTGGAAAACCCACCTTGCATCTATTTCTGGAACATGCCATCATCTCCACCTCGACACTTAAATCATGAAAAAGCAGCCAGGAGGAAGAGGAGGACCTGCCCAACCTTTTCTAGTAACAGTGTTTCAGGGACTTGAGCAGGGCAGAATAGGTGCCTATACCATTTAATAAGTGAAGCAAAATCAGTCCCTAAGTGTTTAATAGGATCTGTCTGTGGGGGACAGTGCCACATCCCATGTGTTGTGGCTGATGCTTTGGCTAAAGTCTTGAAGCTGGTGAAATCTCCACCAGCTGGATTATCTTCTGGATGCGCAATTCATTTGCGGTGCTTCATCTATAAGCACCATTTCAGCTGTACAGGGAAGGTGAGGTAGAGGACACTAAAGGAAGGGACAGGGTATTTTATTACCCACAAGAAACTTATAAAATATTGAGCGTAACCTTGCGGAGACTGCTGTCTCTGGGGCATTCGTTCATCTGCCAGGCATAAACTGCTCCCAGCAATTAACACTTAGTCACTGTCTATCTGTTGCTCCAATTGGCGTTACCTACTGGACCATTATAGTCATGGTCTTATCACCAAGGAGATGGACAGATTTGGAGCCACTGAGGACCCTAATTCCCCATCTATTTGGTTCCATCCTTATGTGTCATAACTTCTGTGATACCACAATAATGGTATTATCGTATTTAATAGGAACAGCTTTCTTCTCTGGCCAGGCCATTAATAGGGAACCTGTTGAGTTCAGCTCTTGTCTATATACACAGGACTTTCTGCTGCTTGACGTTCGCCAAGTACCAGCCATCCCATGAAAACATGACTTCAGGTTTTTCCTGCTGGTTTTCCTTATCCCACTATTTTCCAAGACACAGCTCTTCAAAGACATCTAGGTGCCAGACTTCCTGTGATGGCATCTCTGACTTTCCCTGAACTCCTCCTGGAGGGATCAACCCCGCATAAGGAAACAGAAAAACCCCACTCAGGCCTGTCTAGCAAGCAGATTTGGGGGCTGTTGGAAGGCACCCTTCCTGCTGTGCCACCATGCAGCAGGGAATGACAATTCATGCAATTCTCTGTTTTGTAGTACGTGGCATCCCTGAGGACATCCGTGTATCCCAGTTCCTTGGGTATTTGGATAACCAGGAGTTTGTATAATCGGAGAGGTTGCTTAAGAAGCACAGTTCAGGTAGTGAAGCTCTGTATGGCTAGCGTTTTACTAATTATTTCAAACACACTTGTTTCCATTTGGATTTTTCTGCCTGTGGGTATAAGTGAAAAGCGGGGCATTGGAGAGGTTGGGGACATGATTGCAATGCTTAAAGCAGACACGCGGAGTTGCTTAAGGGCAGTTTTTGTTACTCCTGTCACTTCTCCGGTTGCGAGGTTACCAGCCCCCTTTTTCTAGGGAGGAGCATTTGGCTCCCTGTGCAAGGCAGGAGGTAAGAACCTGCCCAGAATATTTTCTCAGCCGCTCACTTTCGACTCCACACAGAGCTATTGAGCTGGTGCGCTGACCTGATTTCTTCAATTCAGACACATGACCTGAAATAGCCATTTATTTGAATTTTCCCTTCTTTTCCAACCCATCTGAATACCCAGTAGATGGGGGTTTATTCCCTTTAATGTCGATCTGTTGACCCTGCACTAGATCTGGCTGGTGGGGCAAAGGGGAGTGGGCAGAGTTGTCCTGGAACAATACATTGTGATTCACAGAATAGACCCAAGTCCTTCACACCGGTGTTTCTTGCCTCTGAAAGGGGAGAGTTGTAGCTACTCCATGCCTCTTAAATGAGTTCCCATTCCTGCCTGAGCTGTTCGGTTTTCTCACTCGGGAAGAGTCCTAGTGAAACCTCAGTAACTCAGCACCTTCAGCTCCAGAGGTCAGCAGCTATTAACTGGGCACGGCAGAGGACATTGTACACGGCCATGTCTGTGTTTGGGGAATACACCCGCCCAATGGGGTCTTTAAACAAACCTCGTGCATGGCAACATCCGATGCAATTCTTCCTGGAGTCCGTGGGAATTGCAATTGAATTTGGCCTCACCTCCATATGGCTCTTATGTCAGAGTAATACTAATGTCATTTGTCCTGTACTTTAAGTCAGGGTTTTGCAAATTAGTGTCTGCATGCCCCTTGCGGTATGCAGGGAACATTGGGCAGTTGCATGAGAGGAAGCAATGGGAAAGTAGAAGGGAAAGGTGGAATATTTCTTTTCTCCCCTTTTGCAAATTCATAATAAAAAAACAACTTGCCAGTCTCCCGTAGGTTAGTGGAGAGGTTGCAGTGTGGCTGCAGTAACCCGGCGTTGCACTATCGGCAATGGAGAATCCCAGGTGTACAGGGCAGTATAACAGATGGGGGCACACGATCCCAAACCGTTTGAGAACTGCTGCTTTAGGCAATGGCACTTCATGCCTACTACACATGATTTGTCATGCATAGCTTCTCTTCCTATTTTATTTTAATTAGCCTTCAGCGTTGGGGTTGGGAGTAAATATTAAATACCATTAGTTCCAACATAGTGTTGTCTGCCTTGTATTTCTGCTTCCTGTGGTGGGTTTGATGGTGGGGAATAGTGGGTTATGCTCTGTGTAAATACTGAAACTCTAATCCCCTGGGGGCAGGGACCATGTTTTTTGTTGTGTGGTTATCCAGTGTCGCCTGCACTGCGGCTGAGCTCTAGATGCTATGGGAATACAGACTGCAAGCTCCTGACTGGGTCAGAGGTTGAGTTTGCATTGGTTTTATGTGTGTATGTAGCTGCTGGGTGGGCTGAAACGGTGCGTGGGACCATGTTAGGGAAGACAGAAACAGCAGGGCTGTTCCCTGCAGAGATACCTCCTCCATTCTCTCCCTGTTTGTCCCTTATCTGGGACTTAGATTTTGGGCAGGGTTTCCCCTACCCAACCTTTGCTTCAGCTGTGGAAAGATGGGAGTGTTTCTGCATTCACTCACTGATCTATGTTTTGGTCAGTAGTTGCTGCTGCCCTTTCTTTATTAGCAGATACGTTCATACAAGCTATGTAGACTGCACTTGTGCAGAAGGAGACGGGTGTTTTAGCAGGCTCAGAGACTGAGGAAAGGTGAAATGAGTCACTTGTGTTCACTTGCTGCTGGTAGCATTGTCTGATTTTTTTTATTTTATTTATTTATTTATTTTTTTTAATTTGCACCAAGAGGTCTCCAGTGCAACTAGCTAATACACTCCAGAAAGTGCTTGCTCTCTGTCCCAGAGCCCTTGCATGGATTATGGATATGCCTGCACTGTGGCCGTGCCCCAACCACAAGCTGCCACCTGCATGCGCCAGACCCAGAAGTGTGTGTGATGATGAAGATACTCCAGGACATCCCCAGTGGCTGCCCTCAAATATGCTGGACAGACAGGACTTGATTGTCCAGCAAGGGACATCACTAGAATGGCTTCACCATCACGTTTCTGGGCCTGGGTCCCGTGAGCAGGAGCGGGTGGGCACGGGCAGGACATGCTTGCATTGTTGCTGGCAGTGCAGTCCTAACCCGACTGAGCAGAGAACTGAACCCAAGGCTTCCAGCTTCCAGGTCAATGTGTGATCCACAAGAACATCCTTTGATTTTCTTGTACCTTTGAAAAGTCCTGTGTGATCTCTAACTCCTTTGGCCAGAACTTAAACTGTACTCTTGGCTCGTTTGGAAAGGTCAGGATTTTTTAATTCTCTCTTACTGCCAAAAAAATTAGAGAGACGTTGCTCATATATTACACACCACAAACACTGGTTGCTTTTTCCTTCTTTTATCCATACTTATACCGTTGGTCATGTAGGAACATCTCTTCGCGTGTCTCAGAAACGTGCAAGACAGCTCATTGCTGAAAACATACAGCAATGTGTCTGCCCATGGGCTTCAGATGAGGAGCAGGGGTCCTTGCTGTCGGTTGAAAACAGCACAAATGGGGAAGTTAGATATGAGGATTTACATGAGCGCGGAGATTGTCAGGGCTGCCCCAGAAATAGCTTAAAGCTGAGTTGTGCGGTGTCCTGGAATAACAGATAGTGTGCTGCAAAGAGCCCTCTGCTACTCCTTCAGACAGTAAAGGTGATGTCCTCAGGTCTTTAATGGCTATGTGACCACTGCTGGAAACTCTTCCACTGCTAAATATACAGCCATGTAATAAAGGATCTGTGAACTGGGATTGAATGAATACTTGAGCGAATCCTTTAAAGTACAATGCATTTCTGAAGCAGCTACAGTGGCAGCACATGGGAGGGGAAGAAAATTGGTTTGCAGATTGCTTACCTAAAGAATACTTTCCTTGCATGAGAAGTAACCCAAATTTAATTTGTGCTAAATTCTCTCGTGGCAGAGATTCTTGTAGTAGACGTTATAATTGTCTCCCAATCTGCAGCTCAGAGCAATGCCCTACAGATGCAAAGAGATCCAGATGAATTTCATTTTTTGATGGTTAGATATCTAATAGATTTTCTATAAAAGCAAGAAAGGCCTGTTCTGGGGAATTCAGTAGCTCATGGGGTCAGTTAAGGGATAGAAGACTTGCTGTAGCCTGGCAAGGACCGCCGTTCCATTTTAGCCCACCCTGGGCATGTCTACACGTGCCCATTTACTGCGCAGTAACCAAAATTACTGCACGGTACAGGCGTGCGTCTACACATGCATATCCATACTGTGCAGTAAATATGGCGACTTACGTCAACTTGAGCATAAATGTGATGCCCTCATCATGCAGGTATCAAATTGACGCCCGATTAGTATCGCATGTGTAGACACCTTGCTGCACAGTAACACTGTGTGTGCGCACTGGCTTGGGACTAACTTGAGTCCCAAGTCAGTCCACACACAACATTTAATGCACTTTAATGCCTGAATGTGTAGATGCCAGCCTATTCCTGCTTACTGCGAGGTAGGTTACTGTGCAGCAAATTTAAACCGGTGTAAATGCATGTGTAGACAATCATGCCCACTGATACTTACCCAAAGTTACTGCCTGATGGGACTTTGGTGGGTAAGGCGAGAAGGAGGTGCTTTATAGCCCATCTACTATAAGGAAAATCAAACTAGCATGACTTTGCTGATGCCGTTACACTAGGACAATGGTTCTCAACCTTGTAAAATGTCAGCTCTTAGTTTTCACACCCTTTTGGACTAAGGAAAAAAAAAATAGATGGATTTTGCTACAAAGAACTCCAAAAGATCACAACAGATCAGCATATTTTTAACACTAAGGATTCCTATTTGCATTCTCTGGGTTGAATCTTGTGAATCACGTCTGCACACCTTACAGTGTTAACATTGCATGGGATCCTGCAGCACCCTTGAAAGGACCTCAAGGCACCGCAGGGTGCCGTGGCACCTTGGTAAAAGATCTCTATACTAGGGCAAACCCTGCTTGAGGTCGGAGAATCATAGAAAATAAGGGTTGGGAGGGACCTTAGGCGGTCAGCTAATCCAACCCCCTGCTCAAAGCAGGACCGTTCCCAGCCACGGCTGTGCACTGTTCTGGCTCAAAGCAGGTCTCACGCAAGTGGAGCTCACTTTAGCACATTACCAGCTTGCGCTGCACCAGGACAATAAGCAAGCATAGTTGAAGCTGAATCTGTGAACAGATCCCAGCATGCCAGAAAATCAGCATTGTTAGGGAAACCTGGTTGGCAAATTTGGAGTAGAGCGAGGCTGAGATCTGAATAGCCATAGCAATTGAATTATCTTCTCACCTCTAGAAGTGAGCTCTGGCACTGTAGGAAGCTTGTTTAATCCAGGCTAACGTGATGTCCCACTCCAGTGACTAAGTTTAGTTTAAGACTTGATGAGGCTGCTGCTGCCCCTGAGATAACCCAGGTTCTGCTGCCTGACCTATGCTTTTCGCTCAAGGGTTGTGGATTCAGTCCCTGCAGATGACCTCTCCAAGGTCACCGTTACACTGGTGCTGCAGTTGCCCATGCCATAGCTGTTTGGTGGACAGAGGACTTAGTTCTCCAGAGCTGCCTAGATGGCATCCTACCACAGGCACTAAGTTTAAAAAAAGAGTAAGGAAAACTCAGTTTTACTCTTGAATAAAACATGAGCCGTTGAGGAGCTGCCAATTGGAGAGGGGCAGGGAGAAGCGGAGGAAGGACACCGACTCAGAAATGAAGTGAACGCAACCACGATGTGAACGAGGGAGCTTGGGAAGGGCTTGACAAGCGTGGGGACATGCATGGAAACTTAATTGGAGAAGGAGTTGGTTGAAGGCCAAAAATGTATACAATAAAACATAGAAACTAGACTAGACTGTTGAAAGGCCCCTGGAAATCAAAACAAATTGGGTAGCTCTGCGAAAGAGATAAATTATGCTTATAAGACAAACAATAGCCGAGTGACACCGTATAAATAGTTACATATAATAACGCCACTGTGTGTCTCGGCTCCGCTAATTGGGAGGCTGGGCAGCATCAGATGGACGCTGCATTGCACATTTTTCACTTATAATGAGGAAGAATTTTTCCCCTTTTAATCGCCTCTCCACCCATCAACCCTATTTAACGTTGAATTAAAAAAGCCCATCTCTGCTCCACTTTCCCACAACAAATTCATCATGGCAGGAACTGCGTTAAAAGAGAGGGGTCAAAACATAGGGAATGTCTTGTTTTGTGCTCTTAATTTGCAGAAACATTATCAAGAAAAATAATGCCAACAGAAGTATTACCTGAATAAGATGTGACCATATGGACACTTGTTCAAGTACAACGTTGTCCCTTTCCAAATCTGGCAAAGAAATGTGTTCTTTTTTTAAAAAACATGATGAATTAAAAAATGTACTTGAACTGCTATTTGCAATGCTGCAAAGTACTGAACAAACATACAAAAAGCCAGAAAGTAAAAACATAGGTTTCATTTTGGTTTAAAATGCAAAAAACGAATAGCATCCATTGCCAAAAGTCAACTAATTGTGATTAATAACAATTAAAATAAGAAACGATTCCAACGCTGTCCTCCAGAGTGCTTGCAAATTTTCCCAGCTGCAAATATCACCTGCAAATGTAGCAAGTGTATTCCATTATCTGAATCATGAACATACATGTGGAATAATACTGAACCCCAAATAGACCGCTCTGCAGCCCAGCCTTTATGTGTCCTTCATGTTTGACAGTAAACCATTGCTACATACTCTTCGAGTGTACGTTTTCCAATCAGTTGTATGCATCTTACAGGCATTTCCTTTAAACCAGGCTTCTCCTACTTGCTTATGAGCATGTCACGAGGCCTTACTAAACACACGACGCATCACATCGAGAGCTGCTCTTCTGTTCAAACACCCGTTATCCTGTCACCGTTGCAAATTAGGTTGATGTGACATATTTTCTTTATAAATCCAAGTTGACATCTTCTAGGTGCTTACAAATAGACTATTTTATTATTTATTCCAGTCATCTTCCAAGACCTGAAGTTAGGCTGACTGGTCTATAATTCCCTGGGTCCTCTTTTTCCCTTTTTTTTTTTTTTAAAGCAGGTGCTATATTTGCCGTTTTCCAGTCCTTTTGCACACCAGTCCTCCATGAGTTCTCCAAGATAACTGCGAAACAGGACTGAGACTGTTTCAGTGAGTTTGGGAAGTGCTCTACAATGAATTTCATTAAGCCCAACCAATTTAAAAACATCTAATTTATCTAAGCAGTCTGTTCTTCCCCTATTCTCTCACCTTAGTTCTTTAATATGTTGCTGTTGATGCTAATTGTGTTAGCCACCCAACACCACACTCTTTTAGGAAATGCTGAAGTAGAAAAAAAAAATTAAAGTCTTTGGCCCTCTCAGTATCCTCTGGTATTGGCTTACCCTCCCCATTAGGTAGTGGGCTGCTTCTTTCTTTGGTTTGGCTCTTCCTATAGACTGATTTCATGTTTCCCCTTGCTAGTTGTGTCTCATTTGAGGCTTTGGCCTTTCTGATTTTGTCCCTGCGTGGTCATGCTGTTCTTTTATACTTGTGCTTAGTCATTTAATGTAGTTTCCACTATTTTGCATGATTTCTTCAGATCATCCAACAACTCACCATTTAGTCTTTCCCTGCACTTTCTATCTTGATTAGTGCTGGTGTCCTTAAAATCCTTTCTTTTTTTCTTTCCTGTTTCTCATAAGATCTTACCTGCCAAGTCTGAGTTCACCAAAGGATGCTTTCTCGAAGTCCATTATCGTCATTTTTATATATTATACAAAATGCATCCACATTTTCTTGCTTATAGTGACCTACAAAGAGAAAGAGGCTGGTTTATGCGTTGTTCTAGTGGGGTGCTTCTTCAGAAGAAGAAACCAATGAGCCGGGCAGGATCCAAACCCCTTGCAGGAGCTTCCTGGGAAAATAGTCTTCATTAGGGGCTTGAACCCCCCCCGGATAGGGAATATCTGATGGGATCTTGGGTGTAATCCCTGAGAATCAGTGTTGCAGCTTTGTTCTCTCTCTCCAGATCCTCTGGGATACAAAACTGGCGTTGCTTTCTGAATTGATCGGAAAACCTAAAAATCCTCAGTTTACATTGCCAGTGGGAGGGGAAAGAGGCTAGGTTTGTTACCTGTAATTACTGAGCAATTAATCAATTATTCAACTGCAATTGATCTTTTTTTTTCCTCATAGAGCAATCAGAAGAGGAAAATCAATGGGGACTGTTTTATTTTGTAGCCACTTGATAGCAGGGAAGGTTTTTTTACGGGTGTACACAGAGTGGACTATGACTGTTGGGAGCTCCCTGGACTGCTGCCTCTGTAAACAAGCTGACAGTCCCTATTTTTAACAAAATATGTGTTTTTCTTCTTAGTCACCCTTAAACTCCTCCTTGTCAAACTCATCACGCTGGAACTAAAAACTGAGTTGTCAAGCGCCTCTTATTGCTAATGCTGTATTTTCTCTGCCAATGCCTATTATTTATCATGCAATTCTAGCCTAATTGAAAGCTAGGAGGATTACTAGGAGATAGAGCTGGTCATTTTATTTTCCATCAAAGTTCATTGTTGTCATGTTAAATAAAAAAATGTTTTTTAATACCATATGATTCATGGGAGGAAAAAAATATTTGACTCTTTTTTTTTTTTTTTTTTTTCCCTCAATGTTTTCATGTTAACGGGTTGTTTTCCCACCCGTTTCCACTGGAAATTAAAATAGGGAGCCCCAAGCCTTCCAAAAGTTTCTCAAATGAAAAAAAAAAAATTTTAATTTCAGCAATAAATAAAGAAACACATGAATGACTAAATAAAAACTGTCAGAAAGTGTTGTGCCGATTTCAAAAATCCCTTGCAAAATCTGACTTTCTCATACCAATTTTGGTAGTTAGCATCACTTGGGATTTTTTTCAGTGAGATGTTTTATTCAATAGGAAATATTGATTCCCTGAAACTAAAAGTTGTCGCAGAAATATTCCTGTTGACAAAGCGTTGGCAAGGAAGGTTTCTTAGCACCAGCTTTTGAATGTCGGATCAAGACGTGTGCACAGGGAAGGCCCTCCCTTGAAATGTCGTAGACCCAGGTTCAAGTCCCTGTGCCAAGTGGATATTTGTGCCATTTGGAACAGCTCCAACAGGAGCGACTGAGCGATATCTATGCCAAGAGGCTCACAATTGCAGCACTCACCTGAGATGTCGCAGATAGAGAGTGAAGGGGCCTGAATCAGGATGCCTGCATGCTAGTCATGAGTTATGGAGGGGTATGTGTGCATGAGCTTCAAAAGGCTAAAGGCTTCAAAAGGCACAGCAGCTATATCTATATTTAGCTCTGATACTGAAATAGGAAAAAATCTGATATCTCACAAATTTTCACAGGATACATACATATTGTATGTATGTATATATATTTGTAAGCAGTTTCCTGCCCATGTCTCGACACTTTATAGTGAAGCATCTCCACCTTAGAGACTTATTCATATATAAATGCAAAAAAAACCAGGTGTCCTGTTTGTATCTGTATTTTTAGATCAACTCAAGCTCCTGTCTAACCTGCAAATGTTCTGTATGCTGCTAAAGGGAAAGATCCCCTGGGTTAAATTTGATATATCAACCTGAAGGCTCCTGCAGTACTCACTCATCTGTTCTGCAGTGAGCTTCCAGCTGTTTATTAAGCTTCCAGTTGCAACCTGCTGGCATGAAGGGAAATACAAGATTAATAGCTGAAGTGTGCAGCAGTGGGGTGGCTGGCAGGTGAACTGACTCTGCGTTCCTTACCAGGTGTTACTGGGATTTGGGGTAAATCATCTCTCCTGGACAGCTAAAGATCACAGTCCAAAGCCAAAGATGGGGGAGGCAGGAGCACAGGTCTTGACTGAGTTTGCTTTCCCAGTTTAGGACTGATAGAGGAGTTGGGGATGGAGCTCAAATAGTAGGGTCATAGCAGAAGGTTGGCAGCGAGAGACACCAGCTCTTTGAGCCCATATCATTCACAGGCATTTTACTATGTCCCAAATGCTGATTTTAAAAAAAACAAGGAAACTATGTAAAAATACTTTAAATTCGTTCTTTTGATGAGACATTAAAGAATATTTTATGGCAGTAACCTCAGCCTGCCATTATAACCTATTCAAAGTAGCTCGATTGTTATCCCCTCTCTTAAAACAGGGAAACTGGTCATAACTTACCCAGTGTTATGCAGCAAGTGAGAGGAACAGGGTGGAAGAGAACCCAGGAGTCTTGATAATACTTAATATAATGCATAATACTCCCTCCCCAAGCCATGCTGTCAGCCCCCGGAGTCCCACGCTGACGGTGAAGCAGAGCTCAGCTGTGCTGTTGGACATGAAGTGAGTGGATCGTGTCCTCTGTCCCTCTCCCCTTGTTGGCACTGTATATTCACAGCTTTTTCACATCATCCATAAAGGCAAGGAAAAGGTTTCAAAGGGACGGGAAGAATCTGGCAGCTTCGGAGCCCGTTTCCTATAAAACGACAATAAAAGTTTAGGAATGAGAGGGGTCTGAAAGGGAAAAACCTGCGCCTCGAGCTGAGACATCAGAACGAATATACACAGTTCAAACCACTGCCTTACATGGCAAAAGATGAGAGAGCTGCTTTCGCCAGCACCGTTTTTCTCCTCCCAGCTCATTTGCCAGGATGTCTTCCGGCCACACCAATCCTCCCACCCTTTTGTAGAGCCTAAGACTTCTCTTCTCTTATTTTATAGGGTCTGTGTTATAAGGTCCGCATTTCCAAACCAGTGAGCAAAAAGAGGTGTATAATGGTTTTACTAACCAGGATGGGGCACGTTTAGGCTACTTTTGCCAGAAGTAGGTACTTTGGGGAAATGTCATGCTGGCAGCCTTAGGCCTTGATGCTGTTCCCAGAAAATGAGATGATAAGTGCTATGGAGAAGTCCCAGACGGATCTTCCTGCCTGGCATGTTCAGATACCGGCACTGACAATAGCAAATAATACCCTGGTTCAAATACTAGCACTCCCCGCAAATGATGACAGGGTAAAAAGACCAGCAAGAGGTATAAAGCAACTTCATTTTTCTCTGACTTCTCACCTAAAAATGATACCCTGAGCTGAGCTATCCGATTCTAAGGCATAAAATAAAAAAGACTGCGTTGGCAAGAGATCAACAAATTGATAGACTTGCCTTCAGTTTGTATTGCACATAGCACCTCTCCTGTTGCTTTGCAATACAATGTCTGCTGCCTGGACAACTGTTAAAAAAGTATGGCTCATGCATTCCAAATAATGACCTTGAATTTAAAAAGCACACTTTTTTTTTTTTATTTTTTAAGGATCACTAATACATTTTGGGCTCTTGTTGTTTATCTTCAGGTTCCCAAGCCTTTATGATGCACGTGTCATATTTTCAAGCTTTTCTCCACAATTGTGAAATCTAGAAACTTTTTATTTTTTTTAATTAAAACTGAGATGCTCATATAATCCCATGTCTCCGGGAGTTAGAGCATCATTGAAAGCAACACCTATTGTAATGCACTCTGTGTGTGTGTGTGTGTGTGTGTGTGTGTGTGTGTGTGTGTGTGTACACAAGTGTGTGTGCATACATGTGTAACTTGGTGGCATGGCATAAGATTACTGGATAGGTCTTCACTTGGCAATTAATCTGGGCTTTTACTCGGGTGTTTCCTATTGTACAGCTCAGGTGGAGGTAGGTCAGCTCCTCATTTCAGCTTCAACCTGTACTGGTTTCCCACCCTTTCTCCAGTACCATCACACTTGCCTTTGCATGCCTAGGACAGACAAGCTCCCCCACCATCCGCTGCAGCCCAGAGTCCTGTAAGATGTGACCCCAGATGTCCCAGCAACAGGTGAGTGCAGCTGCATTAAGGACACAGCACCTATATCTATAATGTCTGTATATCACACTTGGCAGCACTGCTGAGAAGTGCATGCAGCCCACCCATCCCCACTCAGCCTCCTCCCAAGCTCCAACATTAAGCATTGCGGCTGGCACAGTGGAGCCCTGTGTGCGCACTTTCTTTTCCTCTGGCACACTATTTGCACACTCAGAGCCATTCTGCGCCAGCTGCGCTGCCTAATTTTGGAGGTGTGAAATGAGCTAGGCTGCAGGGAGTGGTGCTATCACCTGGGTTAACTCTGCAGTGAAGACATGCCCAGAAAAAGGCAGCTTTCCTAGTACTCCAAGCAGGCATGTCTCCAACAAGTCCCAAAGCACTTCGGTGGGACTTACACTTGTGCTCACAGTTAAGTATGTGCTGAAGTGCCACTGCTGTTGGTAAGGAGATGCTGTGCAACGATGAGCAAAAGCCGTGCTTCGAATTGGCCCAGCAGTGGGGCAAAAACACTGCTTAGCTGCTGCTGGTGGAAGAAGAGGCGGCGAGGGAAAAATCTGTAAAATCCTGGTAAATTAGTCTGGTTGGGCTTGCACTTTATTTGAGAGAGGGAAACACTTTCTCTGCCTCCCTGCACCACCATCCAGCCCTGCCAGGCTAAATCTGGGGAAGCAGAAGTGCTAAGACCACTTTTCGTATCCTAATGGGGAGATAAATTCTTCTCGGCCTTTTTTTTTGCTTTTCTGGAAACAGATGCTGTATGGGAAAGGGTCCATTTGTACAGTAATTACCAATGGAAAATTCCAAACTGCTGATTTCTCTCTCTTCTTCTCTCCTTTCTCCTCCCCCCACCTGGATTATAACAAATGGGCTTCTATTCTATGAGCAAAGCTGAACCTCCACAAAGGCAGATCCTGATTCCTAGTAGTATTATTATTTTTATTTTTATTAATAATAATAATATCATGTACCTTTTATCCACCATTTCTCACCCACTCTTAGTTTCCTTTTACTGGATTCCCTTCTGTTGCTCTAGACTCTGCAGTGACACGGGGCTGATTTGTAATGTAAATTGGCAGCCCAGCGTAAAGGCGACCTGCTAGAGCACCGCAGGGCTCTAATTATAATTTTCATTAAACTCCTTCTGTTTACGAAAATCCAAGCAATCTGGAGCTGCAGCAGGAGCAAAAGGAAATTAAAACAACACTACCGCGTAGCTGCAATGTCACTGAGGGTAACCCTGCCAGCTGTTTAGGAGGGATTGAAAGAGGACCCTTCCTGGTCCTGGTGGACAAAGTTTAGAAGTATTGCTCTGCCTAATACAATATGGGCATGCACAGTCTAATCCTCCCTCCCACCAAGTAACCCTATATCCCAGCTTTGCAGAGGTTGTTTTCTTTTGAGACCTTGGCCTGTGTAAGTGTTTTATGAGTGATCCATTCATGACCTAATTATAGGGATCAGCTGCTAGGGCTG
>NW_005842000.1:950371-964578 GCF_000455745.1 Alligator sinensis | reverse complement strand
CCTGCTGGAGTCAGAGGTGGGAGCTGCCATTTACTTCCAGAGTAGGATGGGGCCATCAACTCTGCAAGTCAGATGGTGGAGCTTGAGTAAAGAGGAGAGGGTATGCTACACAGTGCAATCAAAAACCTAGGGCTTGCATAAATGACTGGTCACACCCCAACCTTGTATCCGAGCATAGCAAAGTCCATCACAAGCAGTAGTGCATGTGGTTATCTGCTGAAGGATAACCTTGCCCTCAGTCCTAGGCAAAATGAACAGAGACATAGTCTCTCAGGAAACTGCAAGTCACTTTACAGTCCAGAAATGCAACTGTTGAGCTAGACTCATTTTGGCAGCTTTCAGTCGCCCAGCATTTCCCAGGGCCCCCATAGCAATAAGATGGATCAATAAAGTCCTGGCTACCATAGGCAAAGGTGTTCCATATTCGAGGAAAAAGGCTCCAGTAGAAGGAAGTCGTGGCAGGACAAGATATTTCCAGCCTCAGTCACATGCAGACAGCAATAGTGCGTGCTTTGGGGCATGGATGTGTCTGTGGTAGTCACTGCTGCAGCGATCCAAGTTGTTGCAAATGCAGGCTTTGATGAAGAGTTTCCTGGAAAGCATTGGGCAGAAGATCAAGCTGCTGCCCTCAACCTGATGGGTTTTCCCCTGGAGGGCACAACTGGTGACCTTTTCTCTTGGGGGCCAATCCCACCCCAGGGGCTGCCTTCATTGGCAAGCTGCACAAGCCTGGGTGAATTTGATCCATTTTAAGTGCAGTGAGATCCCTCGATGAAGGATGCCACTTTGAGTTCAGAGTAGTTACTGCACCGATGAGGGAGAGGATCATTAGGGTGGTAGAAGGAGAGTCTCCCCAAGATCGGTGTATCGTCGTGTTACTCCAAAGTTTGGAAAAATATGCTTGTAATGATTTTTCCATATAGTAGGCCCTCCTGAGTCTGAACATGGATGTTTCGAACCTAGGAAGTATAAGGTGGATATAGAAAGGGGGTGTGTTAGCATGACTAGGCATGAGGTTAGCATGACAGATGTAGGCAGGGGCTGCTTGCTCAGGTTCATGCAGACCATCCTGTGAAATGCACAGGGGACTGCATTAGCCTGCATGCCAAAATCCCAGGGGAATGCATGATTAATGAGTGTTACAAGGGATTATCACCCCTGTCATCTGCTCGGGAAGAATATTCAAGCAACGTGATATTGCTAACCAAGCAAAGTAGCCTGTGCATCCTGTCTGGGTGGAAATGACGGACACGTGAGGCCCCTGATGGGCAGGATGCACATGCTGCAGTTTCTCACTGCAAGCGCCGTGGGGGCATTTAGATGGCAGAACATGAGGAGGGGGTGAGCTGCATGTCTAGACCAGTGATTCTCACCCTTTTTGGACACGAGGCACCCTTCATTAGACTCAATAACGTGTGTGAATTGAGCAGCATCCCGTTAAAAAAATTAACTTATTTTATTGCGGTGCTTACCTCTTTGCAAAGGGGCAGGGGGGGCAGGGGAACAGCCAGGAAGGGACGAGCCTGAGCCTGTGCTCATCTGATTTTTTTTTTTTTTTTTTTTTTTCCTTACGCCTTGGGACACCCTGGTTGAGAACCGCTGGTTTAGACAAAATCGAGTAAATCCGTTTCCAGCTTGAAAAGCTGTTTCCTCCTTCCTGCCTTCAAAATGAACATTGAAAGTTATGATGTGAGAAGCCTTTGAGTTCCTAACCAGTGCTAAATAGCTCTATTATGCAGACCTCCCTCACAAGGCTGAAACCTTATTAGTGAATATTAAAGGTCCATTCTGGACCATTTGTTCCTGTTATCAAAAGCATTGTTGCGTTCATTGAGAACATGTCCCTGATCTCTGTTTTACTCCAGGCAGACAGTCATCATACTTTATGAATCATGTGCTAATACAGATCAGCTATGCTTCCTGTTTAGTTGCACAGGTAGCCTGAAAGCTATAAGCCCAATTAAAATAATTGGCACAATAGCTGCACTTGAAAGGGTATGACAAAAAAAGGCATTTAATTGCTGGTTTGTTTTAATGAAGCTTTCCAATTTGAAAAAGCTTTATGAATCTGTGATGGTGACAGAGCAATATTCTGACTGGCTGTATATTTAACAAGAGCTTAGTATATCTCTGGGGGGATTCTTTATTATTGTGGGACTTACAAATCCAGGCTGATCTAAGGTAGCATTCAGTGGGGTTTTTTTGTTTTTCATTTCTTGGGAAAGTAACCTCAAATGTACTGGACTACGGGGGACATGACAATGTCTAAGCTGACAATGTGGAGCTTTTCAAAGACTCCCCTGCAAAGCTTGCAAAAGTACTGCCAACATGAATCTGAATTGCCCTTTGTCAAATTTGCCAAATCTGTCCTGTTTTAATTTGTGAATCTTTCAAAAACTGCTGTGAGCTTGTAATTCTTGCTTTATGGAAGTGCTGGAGGGGCTCCCCGTGCCTTGGCATTTGGTTGAGTGCATTTAGTTTCAGTTCCTGGCACCCTAAGAGCGTGGAGAAGCAGCTTGTGCACATCAAGCAAGTCCACTGGTATTGGATTAAAGTGAAAACTTTGCTCAACTTTGTATTCAAGGACTCTAAATGAGGGGAGTACAGCATGTCTGCTCAGTCCTGGTCTTAACAAAGAGCAAGACACCCCCTTGCTTCAACTGTATGTGAATCGTATCATGATCGAGACCCCCAAGAATTACAGTCGGATCCAAACTGTTCGAGTGGCACACTTGTCTATTCACTCAGTGTAATAGGAGATTCACCAAGAGACTTCTCGGGTCTAGTTTGCAGGGTGAGATTTGCACCAGAGGACGGTTTCTCACTCTGTTCTCCATGATAGAGAAGTGCTGGGATGAGTGCTGGGTATCAATAGTGCAACTTTCCCAAATTAAGTAGTTTTTTTCTCTCCCTAACTCATCTGTGTTAGAAAGCTGCCCCATTGAACCATGACAAAGACCTGACCTGAGCACGATAAAAAAAGATCTCTTTGCTAGGAGTTTTTAGTTAAAGTGTTCATGTTTGTCACAGCTTTCTTTTTTTAATTGAAGTTTGATTTTGTGGCCGCTGTTCTTTAAATGATAATAGTTAGTACCTATAAAAATGGTAATGGTAGCAACAGTTAGCTCAAAAAATGCTTAAATAGGAAGTTAGAGGTATGTTTGCATGCTATAACCACAAGTCTGCTGCAGCCCCAAGTTGGTTCTTTCAGCTCAAACATATGTAGTTCCTGGTTTCCATAGGTCCTAGGTTTAGTCTCCAAAACCATATCCCATTCAGGGCATTGTGTATATATAAAAGCATGATACAAATAGTCCCTGAGACAGATTAGTCTTGCGTAGATAATTTCATAACGACTAGCCCAAGACCACTGTCAAAGCTTGCTTTAGAACTGTTGCATGTTCTTTCAACCCCCTTCTCTTGCAAAGCAATAAAGAAAAACCCTTTTGTAGTCTTTCCGGATGAGTGAGGGTAAGGCTGTAATGCTCTCTTCATGGGAAATTATTTTTTCCAATTAGAAAATTAAATTCCTGCAAGATATTGTGGCACGGCTCTGCCTCATGTTCAGATGGCCTCAAACAGGAGCAATTCTCCCTGAGGAAATGTCTGGGAAGTCCATGGCATATCATTAATATACTTGATTCAACAATCAGACCTGTGCCACTGTTGGTCCTTTATATTAAGGAACATACTCCTAATGCATACAGCTATCTGTTAAGGCCAGGGATTGCATCTCGTGCAACTTGTGTAGCTCTCACAAACCAAAGAAACCTATTTTGCTTTTTGCCCTGGTACAAGAACAGTTGTATCTTTTTCACTTTAGTGGCTATTCTGTCTGTCACAAGGGTGTTGATAAGACTTTGACCTTCAGGGCAGGGAAGATATTTGGGAGCTAGTTGGCACAATGGGTTAAATACATTAAATTCCAGAAAGCTGGGTTCACATATGGATTTGTGTCACTAATAAGTTGGGCAACCTTACCAGTGGATTTTTTTTGTCTGCCTTGCAAAACCACTGGTGAATTAATTTGGGATAACACCAGTCTCTGAATGTGTCTACAAGCTTGTTAGGGTTTAGCTTTTGGCTGGTCTTAGACTCAAACCAGGCAGCCATCTACACTGAAAATCCCTTAGCTTGACCCCAAAGGGAAATGCAACCCAAGGCTGGAAAATCTATTGAGCTTCAAGGCATGAGGTCAAAGCTGCCCCTACTTGCCTCCTGGCTCAACCCTTCCTGCAGGGTGTTTGCAATTCACTGGTTGCTAGAGGCCACCAGGAAATCCTCCAGAAGCAATCCCAAAATTCCTATACATTATTTCCAGCACCTCTGCACTCCAGTTTCTATCTCTACTGCCCCAGATAAGAGCCGAGAAGAGAAGAGAAGACGGCAAACTGATTCCTAGAAGGGTTTTTCTCTCAAGTAATAGGAAGTACAGCATGCAGCAACTGCAAAGTAAAATATAGTCAGGAAGAGGTGACTTGTGGCTCAGTTACTTAAGGGCAACCCTCAGGGTTGGCCCTAAATATTAATGGAGATATACCCTCCGTTTTATTGAAACACGGCACCGTCATAGCTATACGAGCATTTGTGAACCAAAGCTAAGCTACGTACGTTCCTCCTAAATGGGAGCAGCTTATACAGTGTCTGCCTTTCTCTAGGTTGCCCTTTCAGGCCTGTATGTTCACAGACCCTATATTCACCCTAAAATTGGTAACTGCAACCAAGCCCCTTCCCAGTTGATATGCTCTGTGTGTACTGGTGTTTGTGTAACAGCTATATCCTCAGCTAAAACATGGTAGATTCAGTGTCATGACACACAAAATCAGTCTTTCTGAAGCAAGAGGTTGAATGAGTTACGATCGAAGCACAAAAAATTGGGATTCCACCAAACTTGAGTTCCAGCTTCGTCTCGTATGTCTACCAAGGGTTGAGCGCAGCACACCGGTGACAGCACAGACATGTGGGGCTGAATACTGTACTGCATGCAAACACATCCTTACTTTCTGGATTGTTTTCTGGACGGGGCCAGCGGCACACCGCACAGGGATGAGGCCTTAGGATGATCGTGGGGCTGTCAACTGGAAGCACCATCCCGTGTGTGGAAGACCCTTAGCAGAGCTGAATCAGAGCAAAAGGAATGAATAGGGTGTGGAAAATGCATACACAATTGTTTAATAGATGGTTGCTTAGTTGCAGCTACTTGCCCTTTCGAGCCCCTAGCATGACCCAGACTTAGTTTGGCAGCATTCATAATTAGAAGACTTAAGATATGACATTTGAGCTGAACCCCTCCAGGCCCCTTTAATACTTGTATGAGCCAGGGTGTAATGATCCCGAGGTGGATAAACAGCTCCATGGGAGCGAACAGACCAAACTTAATAAAGAATGGTGTTTATTTTATTAAATGGCTATGCTGACCAAACACATCTTGGAGACAAAGTGACAAACAGAAAGCTCCCGTTCAATTAGTCTCTTGACCTCCGTGGCTCCGGGAGGGATGCCGGGAAAGGAGCTCTGGATCACAAGGCCCCAAGGAAGGTTTCCTTGACAACACTTAGTTGAAGAAAAATGGGATTTCATGAATGTAGTTGCATATTTGCCTGCAAAATGCTGACTTGGGAAGCTTAGCACCTGACAGGATTGAGCTCTCACCATGTAAAGTGGTCAGTGGAAAAAAAAAAACCTATTCTTTTTCTAATAAAATTAATTAATGAGTTGGGTTTTTTTTTAATGTGTGAAGACAAATGTACTGAGGAAGAGAGCAGATGTATAGTTTAAACGAATAACCCCATTATCCGCAGAATCCACCTTGTCCCCACTGCAAGCCACCTCTAGACAAATGGAGCGCAATTTTCTGCTCGCTAATAATGGATTTTTTTTCCCCGCCCTGCTTAGGCTTGGCATGAATTATTTAGGTTTAGAGTTGTTTTCAACAGTTTCAAAGAGAAGGAGGTAAAAAAACCCCAAGATACACAGCTATCATTCTAGCTGCGAAACAGATGGCCAGTATTGCCAAACCTGAATGGTAAGCCAGGCTCTAAAAATCAGTGTTTTAACCATCAACATACTTTTGAAAATAATATTTGGGTTGGGGTTTTTTTTTTATTTCTGACATTATGTCTTTATGTACCAAGTCTTATGTTTTTAGCCTCTTTTTTTTTTTCAACTTCTAGGGCTCAAAGCCCCATTTTTAAAAATATAAACTGGAATTTTCTCATAATCACAAGACTCCAGGAGCTGGAACTTTAAGGAAAGGCACAATATCATCGGAGCTGCCCGAACATTGCACAGAGATTGGCTTTGCAACCTTTTCTAGGCCAAAAACATAGACTTCTCCTCTCTCCCCTCCCCACCACGAGGTTCATGAACATTTTGCCTAGGAACTGCAATCTCGGGGTCCTACCGAAGGCCTCCTTCTACGGGCGTTCTTGCAGCTCGCAAGTTGGTTGAGGCTTGCAACGATGGTCAAAGCAATGAACAGTCTCATAAAAACTGAAGCCGGTTGGCATAAAACCAAAAGCCATATGAGTGAATCAGGAATTGGCCAGATGGCCCTGGAAATAAGTCCTAGAAATGAGGGGGTGATTGAATAAGTGGCTCTGACTGGATCTCTCCCAAGTTAGACCAAAGACAGAGTATTTCTCAAGTCAAAAACACAGTCTATTTTAAACTGTAGGCACACAGTTCCTCGGGGATCCTGGGCAGGTTTTAGCTGGCTGAAAGGGGCCAGACTGCTCCTTCCCATCTGCTCCTCTTCCTCAGTTGTTGCAGCTCTTATTTCAGTACCAAAAATTAAAAAAACAAAACCGAACATAGACATATTTACTTGTTAAAGGTGAGCTTAAAATATGTGAGATCAGCTTTCCTGATCTGCGGGTGCAGGGTGGGGGTACACACGTGTCAAACTATACCTGCATAAAATGCCATATACCTAAATCCTGGGTCCTTCTGTCCTCCCCTGGCACAATCAGTTCAGCATCTTCCAGATGCCGATCATTTCTTCGTTTTAATTTTTTTCCAAGTGACTTCTGAAATGCAGCGAAAGACAGAGACCTGAAGCAAATAAGATTAGGGGGGTTTAAAAGCTAAATAAATTAGCATGGATCAATCTAATTGCTAACATGGCCTTCATAGCAGGATACAAGTGATGTGGAGTTTAAGGATTGCAGGCGACCTCTGACCTATCCATTAGGCTCCTCCCTTAGCAAGACCCTTGCTTTTGGGGCTGGGTGAGATGGGGCTCATCAGGGTAGGACTCCCACGAGGTCAAAGCATGGGCGAGGGGAGTCGGGAGCTAGGACTGGGGGTATTCTGCGGTGGCTTCAGAGCTGAGAGAAACCCGATTGAGCAGGAGCCTCCCGGTCTGTTCAAAAGCTAAGAAAAGCAGAGTCCGAAGGGGAAAATCACACAAAGAGGAGCATATAGATGGGGGGAAAAACCTTCAAGTATAAACACCTGGACCCTAGAAGTATGTGAGCAAAGTCCAGTTGTTCTGTGCCCTCGCTCATACACTTTTGTTCAATGCTCTCATTTTTTTTTCAAATCCCTAAGGATCTGGGTCAGATGGTCCCATGGCTGTTCAGGCATTTCTCCATTATACAAATGTGTGTCAATCTTTGGGGTGGGCTCCCCACCCCCCCATACAGTCAGCTGTGACACTAATGAGACTGGCACACAGATGGGCCTCTTCTTGGAAAGGGCGACACATAGAGCTCATCAACATTTTTTCTCTAAAACTTTTTTTGACAAGAATATCCCCTTGTCTGAGCAAATCACTTTCATAAAAAGCTGCTTTTTTGGGTGGGGCGGGGGTTGCCCCAGATTTTCTGCTTTTTTAAGTACAACCCTGGAAATGGCAAAATGCTGGGGGTTTTGTTGTTTAAATTTTTGCCCCTCTCTGCCACCACTTTTCTTTATTTTTTGCCATAAGTTGTAACATCATGAAGGATACCCTGATTTCAGGGGTTTCAGGATTTCCCACCCCGCAACCACCACCGTACATTGCTTCTGTTGTCTATTCTGAAACTCTTTCAAACTTCCTTGGCTTTCCATCAGATAGAAATAGCAACAGAAAAACTAAAAAGAAATAAAACCAAGAACCTTAAAAGAAATGCTCAAACAATGAATATTGCCTGGTTTATTTCAGTAAGTAGAAAAAGAGGAAATGAAAAGATGACCTCGCTCCCAGGAAAAGAATTGCTACCAAAATTTTCCAAGAATTAAAAATTATTGCGTTTTTAACCCTTGGCAATGAGAAGTTCAACACTTTGAGACACTTTTGCAAAAATTATTTTTTCTATTTTTCATCCAGCTTTATTTGACGAGGGTCATCCTTCACCTTAGCTACAACACCCTTCTCTAGTAACACTTCAGTACCACTGGATGATCGGCATCTCCATATTGTGGAGGCTCCTGCTCGCAACTTGGGAAGAGGAAGCTTGCTACATGCAAGTTGTATGATTGACCTTAATTCATACAAATTAGACATCTTATACTGCCTTCCCTATCGCTACCAGCTGTATAAATGAAGTATGGCCCAAAAGAGAGTTTTGTGGCTGGTTTCATTTGCCTAACAAATACTTCACATGATTATTGCTCCTCCAGTTTCACTCACGTCAGCAGAACAGTGGCTTATTTCATAAGAGGAAGGTCAATAACAACTGTTCAGATTTTAGCACTGTAACAAATCAGTTGAAGGAAACAGCTTTTTCTTTTTCATTTAATATTCAGAAAATGAAAGGAAGAATGGTTTATGGGCTAGAGAACTAAGAAGGGGGAAAGCAGGCCTTTTCATAACGGAAATACTCTTGGAAAGTAAGATTCTTCCCTCTGTGATGGAAAGGTCCTATCAAATTTGAAAGGAATGGAAAACATGCAGCTCTGTATAGTTTCCATTTAAAATTGTTCCTCAGAATATAATGAAATGAATGTCTCTAAAGGAATCTTATTAGCTATTTTATAGGGCGCTAGGATTAAATCGTCTTTAGCCCAGGGGTGGGCAAAATGTGGCCCGTGGGCCGGATGCGGCCCGCCAGGCCATTCTATCTGGCTCACGGGACCCCTAAAAATTTTAGAAAATTAATATTTATCTGCCCCTGGCTGCCTGTCATGTGGCCCTCAGTGGTTTGCCAAAACTCAGTAAGCGGCCCTCCACCCAAAATAATTGCCCACCCCTGCTCTAACCCAATCAGATGGGTTAATGTTGAATAGAAAGACTACGTTTCCCTTATTCCAGAGGAGTTTTCCATAAGAGCTAGTACTCTTAGGCACAAATTTGGAATAGGTTCTATACAAAGGCTGGATGCGGGGAAGGAGGTGTCCACATGTGCACACGCATAGCTCCATACCTCTTTCCCCCCACTGCTAGTTGCTGGCCGAGCTCACGGACTCATCACGGGATGCTAATGGATGTAGTTCCATTTTCCTGTTTTCATGCCTTGTTGCCCAACCACATATTGAGTCCAGATTTACACAAGCTTAGCTCAGTTTATCTACTAACCTTGGCAGAGTTTAATGGTTGTACCCTTCACACACAGTTGTAGTCCAGTGAATTACATGGCTGCTTATCTATTCTGTTCTAAGCAAATATTTTGTTACTTGTCCAAAATCCTTGGGTAAGATTAAGAGACATCCCTGATGTTGCTTGGGGATTCATTTCATTCAGCTGTATTGCAGCATAAATACTTACTGATTGAACAATATTAACAATAACAGTAACACTTTGCATTGACACCACATGGAGTCTTTCATCTGAAGTGGCCATACAGAATATTTATTGAGAAGGAAAGAGCCACAGGAATGAAGTAACTTACCTAATACTCACTGTTATTATTGTCACGAGAGAGCAGAACTCATTCACCTGTCCCCTGCTCATACTGTAGTCTGTTATGCCCACTCCTAGGACCATGAAATGCTTCTTAAATAGGCAGAAAGGGCCAAAAGAAATTGGCTAAAGAAACTATCATCCATCGTGGGGATCAAGAGAGGAGAATTAAAAAACAGAAAAGAAAAAAACCAAATTAAATGGACTGAAAGTTCTCAAAGATTATTATTAAAGTGCAGATCCCAAAGGAAGAGCCAGGGAGGAAGGTAACAGAGTGGGGAAAGGAGAGAGCAGTCTGGGAAAGGGGTGTATGAAACAGGATATAACTCCTAAGATCACAGGAAGAAAGCCTGCCTGGATAGGGACCTCAACATTCAATGAGTGCAGACTACCTGAATTGACCTATAGGACCTATGTACACACCACGATTGTTCCCCTTTTATGCACTGCAACTGCATGTCTGTTTGCATGAGCAGGATTTCCCATAGATACTACTGGCAAATACCTGAACTGATGCCAACAGCAGCCCAGGGACAGAGAAAAGGTACCTTTGCTATTTCAAGTTTGCTGGGGCTGCATCAGTCCTGATGGGACATTGCAGCTGCTCAGAGTTGCCAGCACATAACACCCTAGACACTCTGCCCCTTCCCCCTTGCCTACCATGCTGTGTCTTTTCTGCAGCAGACAATTTTGATGCTACAGCTCATGCAGACAGTGTCTTGGACACAGCTCTGTTCTTCCACGCAACTGTAAATCTAACCTAAACCATTGAGATAATTTGTTTGATACAGGCAACAGAGAGTTCATTGTTCCTGGCCCCTGTGAATCAAAGTACCCAACAGAAGTCATTGCTAGGAGATGTTGAAGTCCTGTTAGTGTCACATGAGCCCCGTCAGCAGAGGTTCTTTTACGAACAAGCAGCACTTCTTTGAACTGGCAACATATGATTTTAACAATATAGAGCCATCATTAATGGCAATAAAGCCCTGCTGGCTAAGATAGAGATCTACCCATTCCTTTCTGGGGCTGGAGGCAAGAGGCGTCGCTGAATGTTTCATCTTCATACAGCTGCAGTGGGGCGTTATCTCTTCACACCATACAACCCATTGTGTCTCCTTGGATAACGGACTTAATGCTATACTGTGGGGCTGTCTCTCTGTGGTCCTATTTGGGTGCAAATGTAACACAGCAAGCCAATTAAATGCCTGATTGGATGAAGCAGTCACAGTCAAGTGACCTGTGGCCAGCCAATCAGGATTCAGGATTGCTACATGTCATTATGGTATGTGCGTTAATCCCCTACGAAAAGATTAAGCATTTAACCTATTACTGCTGGTTCTGTTGAGATACAGAAAATCTTTTGCGCTCTGGGAAGGATTCCAAATTGAACTGTGAAATGGGTAATATTCTCCCCGTTCCCATTTCAAAGGCCCAGATGCTGCTTGTACCCTGTAACACGTTCTGCAGCAGCTTCCCCTCTGTTCATATAGATCAAAATATGAGAGTGTGTTACTTCAAATGGAGGATTAACTTGTTTTGGAGAATACAGTTCGATTTGGAGGCTGCCTTCCCCTCCCCCTATCCCTACACCTCCTCTCTGGTGCAGATAGCAGTCACTAAGGACAAACAGCTTAGCAGCAACACTTTTTTGATCCCCTTTAACTAGAAACCTGTTTACCTCTTTAAAGTATAGATTTGGCTGAACTCCCTTCAGTTTTCCAAGCCAGTGGTTTCTGCAAAGAGAACGAAGTCCACTGGCATTATAGCTGCGCACACTTTCTTTTTGGATATACTTCCATTTCTGACATAGTCCCAGCCAAAGGGAAGCATGAAGGTGATTTCCCTACTCTGTCACCCGGGGAAGAGGAGGAGGAATAGCAGCCATCTGATAGCAGAGGCATTCTTCCTCATGTTGCTTCCCCGGGGCATGGGACTAGCTCAGAAGGATACAGGGAGCATCTTTGAATGCTTTAAGCCACTGCAAAAACTCTTCTGCTAAGCATACAGGGCAGACCTAGAGAAAGATGCCTCATTTGAGATGTAACAGCTCTAAGTAGACTAAGATCATCCACCGGAAGTATTTAGGGTATGCACTATATATCCTAATAGAAAACCAAAGGTCCTTTGGATGTTCAGATCTATCCTCTGCACTTGTACGATGCCCCTGGGTAAAAGTAGCTATTATGCTAAAGTTAATATTAGCTATTGCTGGTAAGTTTTTATTGCATTTTTTAAGGCAAAAATAAACGAGTTGTGCTAATGCAATTAATTAGTATGCTAATTAGTATGTTTTGAATTCTCATGCTGTAAGGGAAATGTGGTTAACTCTGCCTTATCTCCCTGCTCACTGAAAGATTTGATGCTCATGGCAGGTTTGGCACATATATTTGAGATGGAAAAATGCTTCTTATGAAAAAGTCGGTTCCAGGAAGATGGGTGAGGCACTGTCCTACCCCCCATCCTGTTGTTTGGCCCATGAATATTTTATTTTAAGGCCTAGTGGGATGTTGAAGGTTGGTGTGAAACCTCACATCTAACTTGCAAACACAGTTGTGTGTACCATTGCAGCAATTCAGTGCTTAAATGGCCATTTAGAAGTCTAGGTGCAATCATTTATTCCATCCGGCACAAATGTGCGTGTATTTTTGAATGCGGCCTCCTGAAAAAAATATGGACGTAAAGCTCTAACATTAATATATTTTATCAGCAACAAAAAGATCTCATTTTGATTAACACTGCCGCATCATGCTTCTCCTGGAAAACTGACGTGTTTGCAGGATCTTTCTGTTGGAGGTAGTGTTTTCTGAGGGGGCGGGATGGCTTGGGGGGTCTATGCAATGCAAATGGATGTGCCTAAATTTGATATACACTCCTAGTGATGAACTGATACTAGCAACAGCAGAGACATTTGAGCTGATGAAGTGAGCTTAAACATTGCGAGCCTTGTAATAAGTCTTAAAATTATAATTCCTCTCTTCCAGCTTGCTGCATTAGAGAGACAAGTATTTGATTTCCTGGGATATCAATGGGCTCCTATTCTAGCCAATTTTCTCCACATCATCATTGTTATCCTTGGCCTCTTCGGTACTATCCAGTACAGGCCACGCTACATAGTGGTGGTAAGTATTATTCAAGTTTTTTCTTCTATAGTTACCCAGGATGGGGTTCATAGTCTCTTCATGCACCAATATTATTTACATGTAGCTGGCTGGGCTATTTTTAAAGATTTGTTTTACTTTTTCATAACATTTACTCAGTAGTTTCAGAGGAAATGAGATTATAGTTATTATTTGTACTACAGTATTATCTAGTGGCCAAAACTGAGACTGGAGTCCCACCATACAAATATATAATGAGCAACAATTCCTTCTTCAAAGAGTTAACCATATCAACACACAAAGGGGTTGGAGAAAGGAAATTCTATTATCTCCATTTTACAGAGGAGAAAATTACAGCATGGAATAATTAAGTAACTAATGTCACATAGCAATGGGGAGTGAGAGCGCTGACATCTGAACCCGGTCTCCTGCATCCCGATGCAGTATCTTAACCATAATATCTTTTCTCTCTAAGGAAATGTTCAAGTTTCAAGGACATGAAACTTAACCTCCAACTTTTAGTTCTGGTGAAAGATGCCAGAATGACAGCCTCAGTGTTTGAAGTCTGCTATTTATCTCCACACTTGGTAGAGTTTTGGCAGCAGTAGTGCAAACCTCAACATCTGGAGGGGAGAGACTGGGCTGTTCCCCATAGCCTCCCTGCTGAGCCTGCTAACAGCTAGCTGGAATCAAGTGCATGAGCTAGGAATCAACTCCCAATTGCACAGGACCCATCCATCAATTCACAAAGGCTCTCAGATGATGACAGTCTGTCAGCTGTATTGAACCAGGTTGGATTTGACCAGTACAGACCTCATTTTATCCAATTTTCTATTATTACTCCCCTGAGCTGTCTTTTTCTCCATTTTCATTTTTTTTTCAATCTCCCTCTGCTGTAAGGAAGTCTGAATGCTCTGGGTTGGCTGTGATTGTAGATCCACGTGTCACGCTTGGCCTGGACTATAATAGTGCTTGCACTATTTTTTTTTGTGCGTTCATCTTTTGCATAAATCTTGTTCAAACGCAGCATGCTACGATGAGACAGCAACAGTAAAAGACCTCTTTAGGAAGACCCATTATGATTGTTGATAAAGTTATCAGTGCTAACAGCCGTTCCCTGTAGTACGTCTCAGCTCTAGGCACGTAGTATATCCACACTGTACAGAAGAGGAAAACTGGTATCAAGCAGTTAAGGGACTCCTCCCAGATTTATATAGCAAAGGGGTGGCAGAGTTGGAGGTAGATCTTCCATATCCCATGCTGCATTAACTATGCTAGTAAATCAG
>NW_005842000.1:927086-950361 GCF_000455745.1 Alligator sinensis | reverse complement strand
CCTGAAACATCCATGATTCAGTTTTCCATTACATTTTCTCTCTCTGTTCACTGTTAATTATAATTCATTTGCAACTGAAATTCACTTTTTAAATTTATTTTTGCAAGCAGACGTTCAGAAATGTTTTCAAATACTTAAAATCTGGTCCTGCCAGCCAGCATCCCTGACTGCAAGCTCTAGTGCCTTAAAATTGACCTCTGCTCTATCTGATTCACATTTCCCTTCAGCTCAGGCTTTTTGCTGCCAATTATTAAGCAGATAAAATTCTCAGTGACAGGGACTATTGCTTAAATAATAAACTTCTGCCAACTGTCAGGTTTTTTGGCAGGAGAGGGCTTCCCACCACCTTAATCTATGGCAGCTGGTGGTGTGGAAATCAGGGTGTAACTCTGGCACTGTCTGACAACTTACTGGCATTATACTCAGGCCCTCCAGCACTAATGCATGCCAGGAATACTACATGTTGGTGTGGGTGGAAGACAATTAAGCACCGGAATAGAAACGCCCACAGGTTGTGATATTCAGAGTGTCACAGGCAATATTTTGGGGGGATTCAAAACTTGTCTATGGCAGTGCTACTTATTCCATTTTTCAGGATTTTTACAGCATTCAGCCTTCATGCAAACAAAACCAAATCAAATAACAAACTTCTCAGCACATGGGGGAAAAAAAGTGTCATGGCCCAGCTATGTATTTCAGAAATGTTAGCTGAAGGCCTTCCCCTGAGTCAGAGCAGGGAGGAAGCCTATACAGCAGGGCTTTTCCAGCAGAAGTCATTAGGACAGGTACCGGGGGTTCATTAACCAACATTTCTGTTTCACACACCTGAGACTAGCTCTTCCCATCCCTCTGGAGTGGTTGGTTGTGCTGCTCTAATTCCTCCGAGCATCCAGCCCCATATTGCTAAATGCTGCTCTCCAGGGAAATGGCCTCCATTTGATTATTTACCGTGTATGCTATGAAACGTGTGTGTGTATACACACATTCACATGCACACACACGCCATTCACCTCTCCATAGTGCTCTACTAAGGAGCAGGTTACAGGCTTTGGAAATAAAGCTCCAACCCCCTTTTTTTCCAGAATTTAGGAATCATAGGGAAGTAGAGCTGGAAGGGACCTCTCGAGGTTGTCTAGTCCAGCTCTCTGCTCAAGGCAGCATCATCCCTAACTAAACCATCCCAAGCAAGTGTCTGTCCAACCTGCTTTTGAATTTCAGAGCTCATTTGTCTCCTGATGGTGTTTTGAAATGGGCTATCCAGAGGTCAAAGGGAGCCGCAAGGAGCCATTTTTCCTCCTTGCTCTGTCCTCAAGGACCTTGCGTCTCAAGCATTCAGCTCCTAAACAGAAGCCCCTGTCTTTCAAGCTGGGAATGAACAGATGTGCCTCCCATCAGTGTGTTATCTCTAATCATTAGAGCTGCTCAAGACTGGGATGCAACCCAGCCGTGGCCTCACTATCTGAACACCAAGCTCCCCGCTCCTGCAAACACTGCTGGCGTGGGAGGACGCCCTGCTGTCCTTTGACTGAATCAGTCAGCTGTTGCACAAGCAGTTGCAAAAGTGTGCAGGGGTTTCTGGTGGTGCTGAGTGACCCTCTGCTGATGGACACAGGCCTGGTCCTCACCCTTCAGCGAACCACCCCGCAGAGCAGAGCCGACAGCACCCACGAGCCCTGCTTTGGGAAGCTGGATCGGAGCGCCACAATCACGAGAGAACTGTAGGTGCATTAAAATCCAGACAAATGCCCAAGGAACAGAAAGGGAGCATGGTGATGGTGTGAAGCATTTAACTCTCTCCTGCTGTACTTGCATCTCTTAAGTGATGTTTCAGGCAGCTCCCTAACCGTAGTCCAATCTCTCTCCCTTGACATCCCCCTTCTTAGTACGCCATCTGGACTGCCGTTTGGGTCACCTGGAATATCTTCATCATCTGCTTCTACTTGGAAGTGGGAGGACTTTCCAAGGTAAGTAGGGCTGTGATCAGACAGCAATGTTTCCATCAAAGGAGATGGAAGGAGCAGGGCAGGGGAAGGGGAAGAGGGACTGCAAAGAAGAAATACTGCCTGATGTCTTTGAGATTAAAGAGGAAAGCAAGCTACTTTCTGCATCAGCTAAACACTGATGTTTGGTGGCTACTGTGGGGGCTATATGGAGGCATGTTGCAAGCTTTCTGAAGAGCAGGCAGCCCTTAGCATAGGTGTTAGTGGCAGGTTGATTGTCAGGGGCCCTCTCCGTGGAAGCAGAAGGTGTTTCAAGAAGAAAAACAGAAAGTGATCTCTGTGTGATATATAAGGAACGTATATTCCCTAATGGGAAGTTGCCTCTGGGCATTTGAGATCAATTCTTAATGAAGGTCCAGGGGTAATTAAGGGAGTCTGTGAGCTAATGAGGTTGCCCCTGGCCCTACTTAAAAACACCTTAAAAGGACGTATATGTGCTCAGGGAGGCAATGCATAAGGGACTTCCACTGATCGTTGGCCAAAATGAAGAGTCTGAGATGGGGATATCACTACCTATGTCCTGAATGACTTGTTGGTAGGAATCGTGGCCAGATTGTGGGTTAAAGCACTTGCGGCAGCTTCCTCGGTGATCTCTCTTTTGTTGTCCCATGCTTAGTCCAGCTGAGCTCAGTTTAGAGGCAGGAATAGGTCTAGGCCTGTAGACACCTTGGACAAAACATCCTCCCCGTCCTACCCCTTTAGATAAACGGCTATCCATGTCCTCAGGGAAGATGCCTGAAGATCCAGCATGTTCTTACATGTGACAACATGCCTGACACTGCTTCTTCGAGGCAGGGCACTTCCCACCTCCGCTCCCCCGTCTATACATATACCCTCTTTATTTTGCAAAACAGCAAAGCTGCTCATGCAGACCGGCCTCTGGCTCACAAGTAGGCAGCCATATCTTTTTGCATCTTTATAGCCCTGATCTAAAGACTCTGGATAGACTCCTGTTGACGACAGCAAGATTTGGATCAGGAAGAGCTGTTTTCAGGATTGCTCTCAGGCCTGGGACAGCCCTTGATGAACTGCCTCCCGAACACGGCAAGGGCACTGCAGTGTCCGTCCCTGCCTGAGGTTTTGCAGGGCATACAGCCATGTCCTAGTCTCCCTGTTTGGAGGGAGGGAAGAGAGCCTTACCTTTGTATGGCATCCAACATCCACCCTTTTTTATGAGCACCTGAAAGAGAAAAGGAGGGAGGCCATGTAGTATTTCTGACCACCTGAGCGCTTCTTGCTTTTATTTCTGACAGGGCAGCCTTGCGGAGATATCTGTGTCAGCAGCCAGCTAATTTATAATGACAAAACGCAGAAAGGGCAGTGAGCTAGAAGGAATGGAGTTTGTTAACTTGGCAGCTAGTAATGACAGCCCTGTAGAGTTCAGACAGGTGATAACTCAGCTGGGGAGGGAAAGGAGAAAAGCACCCTGAGTGCTTCTGCTTTAACAACTTTAATAAATGCCTCGAGGAATGAAAATATGAGCAATGAGGAACCTGTTAAATACCTTAATGGCAGAGAGTGCTTTATGCAGTTTGGTGCACAGACCCGGTTTTGTGAGGAGCTGCAGGATGAGAGAGGAGAACAGGAAAACAGAGAGGAACAATTATATATTTATACTGCAGTCGCCCCTGGGAGGGCAAGTCGTGAACCAGAGCCCCACTGTGCTAGACACAGTACAGCGCTGATTTTCCTTCGAGTTAAACTTTGCACCCCACCTTGTGACCAAGCACCAAACAGTTTTATTGCCCAATAAAATGACTAGCACTTCCATTTGTGGTTTTATCTTTTTAGGATGAGGGTAATTATATCAAGTATGTCACCTTGCAAATGGATAGCCTGAGGAGTCAGGAAAGATCATTTCTCCAGTATTCAGCAGTTCTCCAATTTCGGCAGACCCCGTAGGGTCAAGGTGCATGGCTGCATCAGTGCATTATGGAGAAGGAGGGGGCTGCCTTCCTTGCTGTCTTTAATAGGGGTGTTGGACTCTGACATAGGGGTCCTGGCCTGCACACCCATAATCAGAGTGAGACTCCATTTCTTTCTTCCTTGCTAGGTATTCTAGAGTACCATAAGAATGGTGAAAATACGAAATTTTACTCAGTTTTGCACAGCAGCCAAAAAGTTGCTTAAAGGTCCAGTATTTGTCCAGATGTCACCTCCAAATCCGTTGAAGATTTCTGCTAGCATGCCTGAGCATTTCAGTCACAGGTTTCCTAGACTGCAGGCATAATTGCACATGTATATACAATTCATGCATACTTTTGCCCAGCATATGTGTATGTGTAATCACAATTGTGTGTGTATGTACTCAGAATAGAGATATGTGCAAAGACAAGCTATCAAGTCCTTTTGATATGTAATTAGGGAATAGTGACATCATTGCAATGACTATCTGTGCAAAGGCACAGGCACCTTTAAAAATATGGACCTTAATGTCTTCCACGACAATCACGTGTTGCTTGGAGTTAAACCAAACTCTCTTCATTTTCCATTAGCCCTAGACTCTTCTGAAGTGCATCAAATTCAGTTCTTTTTGTCCAAAGGGAAAATTGTCTCTGTCCTTCTCTGTATTTTATGTCAGTTCCTTGAAAGAACTGGACTGACGGTTGTGGCGGGTTTTGGTTTTTTTATTCGCCCTGTCATTTTTCATACTGATACCTTTTCTCAGTGGAATAAAGAGAATGAAATACTGTCTCCTGTAACTTCATTAGGTGGACAGCAGACAAATGGATTGTCAGAGAACTGCCTAATAAAGCATGTCCTTGCTTCTTTGGAGTCATCACCTGAAAGGTCTCTATACAGAACAGGTCCTGCGGTACCAGCTCTCCCATGACAATGCTTTGCTAGCAAGCAGACCAAGCCTGTGCAAGTTTTGAGCTGAAATATTGCTTTTTCAGCTTCAGCAGCAAGATGCAGATGCTTTTCACAGTTCTGAGCACACTTTCAGCCTCCTGGTAAAAGCCTGTTTTGCTGAGCATCCTCCGCAGCTGCTTTGTATCAGTGTAATTGGTGGGACACATGAGATTCCACTTTCCAAACCATCACTTTGCTTCCTCCTGGCTTTTCAAGCATTGCCTAGCCATCCTCTAGCTATTGATATAACCTATCCCTCACTATCTGGGTGGTATTTCAGGTTCAGCTGCAAAGATCCCAGCGCACTTCTCATTTACACAAACGCGCTTGAGCTAGTGGGAAATGTCAACCTCAATTAAGAATTAAAATCAGGCTGATAAAAACATATGTGCTCCCCCACCCCCCTATGCTGCCACATAGACCCTTTACCATGTACTCGGGACACAGATACTCTTGGATGGCACCTTTAAACCTGGCTCTGTTGATGCTTTTCACCCGGAGCTGCCCATCTTTGGATAGCGATCCTTATTTATATTCTCTCATCCAGATCTGACACTGGTTTAATCTCAGGACAGTGTCTGTCTAACCTTCTCGTAGTAGAAGAGCATAAGTCCTATTAGCCATAATCAGATTTATCTGCATTTGAAAGAACGTATTAGCTCCTCTCTGGTAGCTTTGTACCTGAGCAAGCGATAGGTGGAGGTGGGAAGAATTACATTATTGATACCTACCCCCACCTCCTCCTGAATTCAGAAGTTCGAAAGCTATTATTAAGTCGTTAAGCAGTGCAGTCGACAGACCCTTTCGGCAGTCTAATTAATGATAAAAGCAAGCATCCTGCTACCTCAGTGAACTGCAGCTATTCAAGACACACGGGTAGAAAATAAAACCTGGTGATCGTTTCTTGTCTAATTTAAAAGATGCAAAATGATCCCACCATCAAGCTCTCAGGGTTCGCTTAGGTGGGCTGACTTTGCTTGCACAGCCATGAATGCTGCTTTGCCTCATAATTAATGAAGGGGGTTGTTGAGAAGGCAGCTAGTGAGAGAGGAAACAGCTGTCTGATGGCACTAACTGGACAAAGAGCCAGTCTTTCTCAAGCTGATTTTGTGGGCACTAGAGTTGGATTGGGGCTTGCTCCAAGTGCAAACATAGAGCGCGTGCAGAAGAAGAGGCAACGGGGAAAACTCTTGCGCTGTATTAAGTTGTAGCCATTTGTCTCCCTGCAGCACCACCTCCGAGCGAGCGAACGGCAAACCGATTAGCAACAAGGTTCAGCCACAGTTTAGATTGAAATGTGATCTTGGCTAGCCCTCAGCCTGCACTTGAGAAGGAGCTTTTATCACTGATTTTGCTCATATTTCTTTCCAGATTGAAGGCTAATGAGGTAGCCGTAGCCCATCAAATAGCTGTCTGTTGAGAAATGGGGGAGTGTGGGCATAAACAGGGCTCTCTGTTCCTCGCTGTAATAAAGCTAGTTAACTCCTACCAGCATCTCAGTATTTCCCAATCCATTTCCAAATACTTTACAAGTTTTTTAAAGTTTTTCTAAACTTGATACCTGGGGGAGGGAGGGGGGAGTTAACCATTTTTTACTCTGATTTTTTTCAATTATTTCTAATAACGGTCCCTTGACTTCTTAGTTTTCACAATAAGGGACAAAAAATGCTGATGGATTTGAGGAGGCATTGAAGTAGGGAAGCTAGGGAAAGGTGCTTCAATAGGGAAAGGATACTTTAATGCCTGCTGAAATCTGTCAGTGTTTTTTTCCTTATTGTGAAAGCAAGAAGTCAAGGGACCATTATTAGAAATAATTGAAAAACTCAGAGTAAAAACAACTGGTTTCCTGCTTAGCAAATAGAAGTCAATAACATGGTTTTCGTGGATGCTTTTTTATTTCACTCGGTCTGCACAGGTGTCCTCCATAGAGCCCCGCCGGTAACAAGAAGTGGCAGATTTCAGTGTAGTACGAAGCCTTCGTTCCTACCCCCCTTTACTCATCCACTTTTCAAACCTGCAGCTGCAAAACAGCTCCAGATATCTCCTTGCAGGCAGAACACGAGGGCACTCATAATCACCGCTGGTGATTGGTATTCACGACGTCTCCGCAGCCGGTGAGGCTGATCGTTTTGTGTGTTTGCCTGCCCGCACAACTCAAAAACGTGCATTTATTTTTGCAAACAGCCCTTCAAAACTGGAGTCTTTATATCGCGAGGAATTGCTCAACCTGAGCACGGTTGTTTCCGTTCGGTGACAGCATAACTTCTGCCCGGCCTCCCAACCGGGGCTATGTGTTCGCACTAGCGTTGAGTGTGTGTACGTGTGCAAGTTTTTTGCTCCTCCACCTGCCTAATTCCTCCTTGATAGCTAGCAGGTTCTTCAGGTTGTCTAGGCTCAGTTCAAAATGAGGTTCATGGATTGCAAATGAGTAGAGAGACATCGCCTGTATTAGAGGGAAGCAAAGGCCAGCCCTATAAGGATTTCCAATATGGAGACTTGGGGAGATTTGCTATCCCATTGTTTTCCTTGCTCTTCAGCTATAAGTAGAAGCAGCTTATTTTCTGTAGAGTTTTTCCTTGGAGGTTTTTAAGCCCCGGCTAGACAAAGCCTTGGCTGGGATGATGGAGTTGGGGCTGGGCCTGCTTTGAGCAGAGGGTTGCGCTAGATGTGACCTCCTGAGGTCCCTTCCAGCCCTAACTTTCTATGAGAGACCCTAGGGCGGGGAAGGAGTGCTAGAAAGGGCTTTCTGCATCATTTGGGAAGAAGGCTTACATGGGAAACAACTGGCAGAGCTTCGTGCCTGCAGAGGAGGGCTGTGAGAGCGAACCTCTCCGGACAAGGACCCTGTAGGGTTGCAATTACTTTGGCTTTTTGTTAATAAAGGAAAGCCCTGAGCCAAAGAGCTAGAGCTGTCCTTGCTTGGACCATGATTTTGCCTTCAGCTTGTCCAGTCCCTCTCAAGGGGGGAGCAGCGATTTGGGTGGGTTGCAGTCGGTCTCGCCGAAAGAGGAGCTTGGCCGCGGGAGTGCGCATCCCGCTGAGACATGGCTATGCTGGAGGCGCTATGGGGGTGCAGCAACGACCTGATCCGAATGGACAGGAGATAATCTATGTCTAGTCCATAGGGGAGCAGCCCAAAAAAGAAGTGCCTGTTGGAAAAAGCTGGTTAGTGTTTTTTTCCCACCAAACTGCTGCTCCTCTCAGAGGCTGGGAGAGAGGGGAGCTGGCGGCCACCAAACGTCCCTTAGCGCCCGCACCAGGCACCCTTCCATGAGTTCATTCTCCGATAGCCGCCAGTCTAATTATTCCTCGCACCCTGCAAAATGCAGATGGTCTTGTATAAGTTTCAGGCTGTTAATAGAGTTTTCCCAATTGTCTTCCCTTTGATATTGGGGTTGCTTCAGCATTGTTTCCACACAACAGCTCTGCGCTCTCCTTCCTCCGCTGCAAAACACATCCCATCTGTTGCTAGGATTATGTCAGGAGCTTGGCAGCTGACTTCTTACTTAAGTGTTCACACCTCCCAAGATGTGTTTCCCAGCACACACTCGGAGTAGAGAGCCCCACAAAGTACTAGTAAGTGCTGGTGATGAGCTGGATGCTAGCTTGGGCAGGGTATAGAGTAGGGTAGTTTGTTCCTGGAGACTTTGGGACTAGGAATTAGTGGCATACCTGAGCTTCAGTTCAAGAAAATGAAAGTCTACAACATATAGCTTATCCAAAGTCGATTTGAGGTACAATTGATTCTGTCTCGGGATGGGGGAATGGACTAGGTGACCTCTCAGAGTCTCTTCCAGCCCTATTACATTTCTGTTAAAATCTGTCCTTATTCAGATGATATCTGAATGAGGGTCAAACTCAATCCTCTATCAAGTCTCGTTTGCTGTTTGCGGGGTTCATGATGACAGATGAAGTATTACTAAGTCGGGCATAAAGCTGAGTCTTCCCACAGGGATCAAGCTCAGATCAGCGGTCTGTTCAGGGCAGCATCTCAGCTCTCTAGCGGATAAGTCCAGATGTTTTACAAAATGTTCGGAGTTTATGCCTAGGCTGCGGCAGCATTTGGATTCTGGACCAGGCACTTTCCATAAGTCTACGCTACAAAATAAATCCTTCTGCCCCCTGTTCCCGTGTGCTACAAGAGCCAAAAGGTTTTGCTGATTCTACATCAAAGTGACACGTGAGGTCTGCTGGGGTCCCAGTGGCACCAGACACTTAGCACTTCCCTACTAAGTAGGGATAGCTGCTGCTGTCCTTGCTTCCCCTGCTCTCCAGAGGATGCCAAGTTTGTCTTTCATCACTTGAAGGGAAAGGTAACAATACCCTTTAAGCTAGAAGCCCCACAGCAGTGACCACGGTGTTGCAGCTGGTGTTCCTAATTAGTCTGGTATCACTTTCTCAAGTGAAAGGGAAGTGCAGCTATTATTAGAAATGCACCATCTTGATTCCTTGCAAATTCCTCTACCATTCATGCTGCGTTTCACCATGTGGCATCCAAAATTGCTTAGTTTAGCTCTCATTGAAGCTGCAATGCTGAAAGAAGCAAAGTGAAAAGTAGCTCCGGTGGCAGAGATGATGTGGAATTCATGGGGGAACATTTCTCCAGCAGCTATTGATCACCGCGGAGGTCAGCTCATCACAGTAACTTGACCCAAGAGGCTGGTATTGACTGAGGTCAATGGAAATCCAGACGTGCAATAAATCTGAATAATGAGGGAAATGTGAGAGTTGGAGATGGGGAGGGAAATTATTAGACGCATTAATAGTTTGTGGCAGAGAGGAAATTGTTCCTTTATGAAGTTCAAAAATGTTTTTCATCTCCACTCCTGTTGTAATTCCTGGATCCAAATCTTGGCAAGCAGACGTGTTCAGACATGTGATTCGGTGACTGGACTCTCGTCCCTACATAGTTATTCTTCTCCTATGGTTTCAGTCAGTTTGCCCAGTGCGCAAGCCGACATTTCTGTCTCTGCTAAGCAATTGAACTTTTGGGGCAATTATAGTCAGTAATTTAGCTCCATGAGCCAGACTTGGAAGCAGCTTCACTGCTGACGGAGAAGTTGTATCTTATTCATCATAAAGGACCAGCATTTGCCACCTTTCAATTTGAGGGGAAAGCAACAAGAAAAGAACGAGCCAAAATGATGTCTCCGTGACAGGGTATAAGAGGGGTTTTTCCTCCTCGATTAACGGCTGTAGTCGTTCTGGAAACAAAATGGCCACAGCCTCTGAATGGCGACAGAGCCTTTCAGCAGCGTTAAGGTGGTGGAAACAAAAAAGTTTCATAATGTGATGGCAATATAAATCTTCATTAGAGCGAGTTAGAAATTTTCCATTAAAAAAACCCTTTTATTGCAAAATTGAAACATTCCATTTATAAAAGATACAATTTGACATCAGACAAATTGAAGGGGCGGTAAAGAGACTATGAAAGTGGCAGTAGCCTTCTGGATGGACAGCTGGGAAGCAGAAAAATACTGTTTGGGCACTCTTGAAATGACTACATCCATACATAGATTCATAGACGTTAGGGTCAGAAGGGACCTCAGTAGGTCGTCGAGTCCGACCCCCTGCCCTGGGCAGGAAAGAGCACTGGGGTCAGATGACCCCAGCCAGGTGCACGCCCAGCCTCCTCTTAAAGACCCCCAAGGTAGGGGAGAGCACCACCTCTCTTGGAAGCCCAGTCCAGATTTCGGCAACCCATCCCGTAAAGAAGTTCTTCCTGATATCCAACCTAAATCTGCTCTCCATCAGTTTGTGGCCGTTGTTCCTAGTTACTCCAAGGGCTGCCCTGGTAAACAGAGCATCTCCTATACCTTGCTGTCCCCCCCTATGTATTTGTCGGTGGCTACAAGATCACCTCTCAGCCTTCTCTTGCAAAGGCTGAAGAGATCCAGGGCTCTCAATCTTTCCTCTTAGGGCTTTGCCTGCAGGCCCCTGACCATACGAGTGGTCTCCTCTGGACCTTCTCGAGGATGTCCACATCCCTCTTGAAGTGCGGCACCCAAAACTGGATGCAGTACTCCCAACTGCGGCCTGACCAGTGTTGCATAGAGGGGAAGCATCACCTCCTTGGACCTGTTTGTCATGCATCTGCTAATGCATGATAAAGTGCTTTATTGATCGCTTTGTAACATTAACAACTCATGTTCATCTTGGAGTCAACAGTGACTCCAAGATCCTTTTCCGCTGCATGCTGCTAAGAAGGTCCTCCCCTCGCCTGTAGGTGTGTTGGTGATTCCTTCTCCCCAGGTGCAGCACCTTGCACTTGTCCTTATTGAACTGCATCCTATTCTCTTCCGCCCACTTTTCCAACCTGCCCAGATCCGCTTGGATTCGTTCCCTACATCCATCCATCCATCCATCCATCCATCCAGTTTCATTCCAATTCAATACAAAAAAAAAATCAAATATGCAAAGTTTTTTGTAGTAATGATTCCACTTCCATCCAATTTTAACCACGGTAGTAAAGATGATGAATTTACAGTACCTTTCCCAGAAAATATTCCTGAGACTTGTGGCTGATCATAATTTCTAGGTCAAGTTCTTAATGTCAGGAAGGTTTTAAAAGACTTCAGTCAAGTATGTATGTATGAGTTCTCTGTTAAGAGAGTGTGCTGGAACGCTTTTATTCCTCCTAAGGCATGGCTGCAGTAATCATTTGTGCAATTGATAATAAATATTTCTTCATTCGTAGGATAAACGGAATAGAGCCGCAAAAATCCCTGAGTTGTCTTGCTCTGAAGTTTATGCTTAGTCCAAGACCATAACACGTTTGGATATACTGTATTAGTGTGGATATATGGCACCTGTCAAGTTAGAGTTCTCTGTCTCCATCATGGTATTTACAAGGTCATCCCACATTTCTTCTGTGCTCTCTCCTTGCTGCAGGCACTTTGAGACAGATGTTCTTGCATCCCAAGCCTAGTCTGGAGCCTATAAATTGTCTGTCTCTTGTGACAACTGCTTGCAACTGCTCCCAAACGTCACCACGTTACGCTGGGACAGGCTGCCAGTATGCTGAAGTGCTTCGTCAGAAGAGCTGGTCCCATTAGACAGGCCTTACTGAAGCTCATGCTGATTTATATCCTAATTATAAAGTGCTTTTTAACATTTTGATCCCTGTGCCTTACTGAGGGTGGTACATTTGGAGGCTCTTATCACGGGTTGCCTTAGAAGTCAGAGTTTAAGTTTCACATTGAAAGCACAGGATGGATATGGGAGGTGCTCCCTGCAGAAGGGTGTTTGTACCCGAAAGCTTGCAAAGAACGATTGTTCCAACTGGTCTAATAAAAGAGAGCACATTTACCCAAAGAATCTTGTCTGGCAGTATAGAGATGCACCTTTATAGACTAACTAACTCGGATACATATAGAGAGCACAAGCTTTCGTGCATCAAAGTTCACGTCATCAGATTACACTGCCTGATGGGAGCTGAGCGTCCCTAAATAGCATGTCATTTCCTCGCTAATGATGACTTTTTCAATCATTCCTGCCCCTCAGGACAGCGAGCTTTTGACCTTTAATATCTCCCGGCACCAGTCCTGGTGGAGTGAAAATGGCCCTGGCTGCGTAAGGAAGGAGGCTCCCATGCCCGGCATAAAGGGGCTGGACAGTCATTCCTACATCTCCGTCATCGGCTGTGCTCTGGAGTACCGCTACATTGAGGTCATGCACAGCTCCTTCCAGATCCTGATCGCGGTGAGTACTTCTGGTCGCCGCAGGTCGTATGGGGATGTTCTCCGGTTTAGTCACAAAAGCCGAGCTTCAAGGTCTGCTCTGCTGATTGTCATTAATGATATCCTCTCTCTCCTTCTTAATTATCTACAAAGAAACTGATTAAAAATGGACCTTGATACTTGCAACCTAACACTTTTAAAATGACCCCCCCACATGCAACCCTACCATAGCAAATTAGGGTTCAGTTAGGGAGAAGAAGAAAGTGATTTTTATTTTCATTTGATTGTCGTTGCATGATATTATGTGCCTGCGTGTTGGTATCAAGGGTTGGAGGGGGGCAGATCTTTGTTTCCAAAGGAAGATAATATCCAGAGACCAACAGCGTTTCGATGTAGGAAACATCGTGCTTTATTCCTGTAGACATCAATGTTTTGTGCTAAAAGTGTCTCTCAGATATGGTTCCTATAGGCTTTTTCAAACACACTGCAGTAATTTAATGTCTTTAATTCTCTCTGTTAATTAACTGGTTCTCATTTGCCTGTGAAATTAACTGAAACAAAAGGTCCGTTGTCATCTTTCCTTCTACTGATGTCCATGCAGTTTGTAGCTACGTTACAGCTAGCAGCCCACATCTTTTTAATCTGCTTGGCTTTGTTAATTCATGGTTAGTGGCTTTAAATATAGAGCGGTTACACTGAAGCTAGGAACTTTGCATTGACCCATGCGGGTGCTTCAGATAGCTGGCTTGATTTCGCCTGATATCGTCCTATATGTAGGAGACAGGAGAGGGGAGATTTGGAAACGGTGGTGGTCTGGAGCAGCATAGATGAGCCAACAGTTCTGCCTAAAGGTCTGTTTTGGTAACTTGTGGATCGTGCGCTGGCTGGTTTTCTGGCTTTTGAGCTGATGGACTCTGACTTTTGGGAACTCTTCTCGGATTTGGGAACTCGGTCCCTGACTCCAGAGCCTGCTCTCAGCTTTGTGACTTGGACTCCACCTCTGAAATTCCTCTTTGGATTTGGTAACTAGGACTCTAGCTCCTGCCCCACTGTGTGGTTGGGTCCCCCAATTCCCCTAGCCCTGCCCTGGTAGCCTACTCGCTAGGCCAGACAACCCACAGCCCAGTCCTTACACTGGCCCTGTTATGTTGAGGATAAAGTTTGTGTCTTATGGGATTCCTCCAATGTAGAGGTGCAATGCCAAGACAGATAGCTACACCAAATTATAGCAGTCGGGGTTCCCAGCACCTCTCCCTTTAGTTGGGTATTCAGGCACATACTAACTGGTGGATGCACATGCTGCTTTGCAGATATGTAAGGGAGGCAGTGCTGGGAAGGGGTATTCTCAGTTGGCCAGATACAGAAAAAGGAAGGGGATTGTGGCTGGGGGAATGGATGAGGTTTCGGCATTGATAAGTGGCTTCCCCATCCCCTCCTTCAGAGGCAGACCAGAGGGGATTCCTGTCTCATGGGGACCCTCAAGCACCCATATAATCCTTGCGGTGCAACGGAAATGAAGCTACTTTCTCTCGGCAGTATGGCAGAAAGCAAGTTTTTCCATGACTTGACTCAAGCCCTGGCCAAGAATAACTAGCTACCCCTCTCCCTATTTTAGTCTCTGGGGATTGAAGTCTTTGATCCATGCCACTACTTTTCTTTATTCTCTTTATTTCAATTTTAAGACTGATTTTATTACAGGCTGCTGTCCCCACCCCGAATGCTTTGCAGGTCCTCTGTGCTGTAGACCGGCAGTAATTTCTTTTGTATTATTGATCCTGTCGCCCTAAGAGCTGAAGACTGGGGAGATGGAGCAAGGATCTGACCTAGTTCCCTTCGTGTCTGTCAAGCATCTGAGACTCAAATGCTCAGGAAGAAGGGGAGAGGGGGGATATAAAATGCCTCCTCTCCTGCTTGTGTAGGCTTTGTTTTCAAAAGTATCTGTTTCAGATTCAGCGAGATGAAATTCATATTCACCAATGGTGGAGACATGACTGAACTTTGGGTCCCCAGGAGATAATTATCCCTCAAAAGCACCGAGGCACAGCGGCAGGCCATGTGCTCCCCCGGGGAAGGTTGAGTCATCCTTGATCACATCCCCCTCCCCAAAGTTGACCTTATTTATGCAAGGGGAGGGCGGCACGTGTTTCAGTGAGTTGTCACAACAGCTGTGGAGCTACCCTGATCCATGTCCACAGTTTAAAAGTGTACATTTTGCTGCATTTGCCCTCAGCATAAAAACCATCGCTGGCTTAGGGTCCACCCAGGATGAGTACACACCAGGGGCATGTTCCTATATGGCTCTGCTAATGTACCCCAACCCTGACTCCTGCTGATGGCAAAACCCTTACTCTTCTAGGGTCTCTGTTTGAAAACGATACCCAAAGGTGTGCTTCTGCGTCATTCTGCACCCTCCTAATTACATGACTTTCATGGAACTGCTCCCAATGTAATCTGGAGTGAGCTGAACATCAAGTCCCCAAATGACCGATGATGATGCATCCCATGACTTCTTTCTTCATCTGTAGACAAGGTTCTTTGGGTGAATCTGATATCTTTTATTAGACCAACTTCAATAGTTGGAAAACAATTTTTAAGCAAGCTTTTGGGATTTTCCAACTATTGAAGTTGGTCTAATAAAAGATATCAGATTCACCCAAAGAACCTTGTCTGCCTGTGTCCTTAGACCGATGCAGCTACAACCTGCACCCTTCTTCATCTCTATTCATATCAGTGAGAGCTTCATTTAAAAATCCCTCAAACTCCTTTTCTAATTTAATTCATCAGGATTTGAACACAGGTTTCTTAAAGGTGAAATATATATATGTCAACAGGATGGGTGCTAGACTATGGGACAGAAAAACAGCAGAAACATCTCTCCCACTCCACTGGACTACCTTAGATCAAAGGTCTCGGGGCGTAAGGCTTGCTGGAATCAGACCTCGTCAACAGAAACTGGATACGGACATATGTAAACTAGTTCTTCTACTGCCACTGCATCACCTGTCCTTGCCAAGCCCGTTAGGAAATCCAGCAGAAAGACTTGCTTTGTTTTTCACTTTAGCAAAGATCTGTCTCACAACTCCCCCGCTTGCCTGGCAGTGGTTTAAGGTTCATTTTTTTCTGTTTTTGTTCCAAATACCTGACCTTCTTTTGGTCTGCCCATATGGTAGCTCCGGGTGCATAGAGGGATGTGCTTTTTCCAAGAGTCTGTAAAGTGGTGCAGGGGTTGGAAATGGCTCCCCAACAGGGAGGGAGCTTTCAAGTTGCCTGTCTGCTCTTTTTGCTTGACGTGACATCTGGGAAGGTTCCCAGGAAGATGGCAATGCAAACTTTGACAGCAGATGTTACAGTGAAAAGCGAGGCAAGAGACGCTTTGCTGTCCGCATGAGATGCATTTTCACTGATCGTAATTGTGTCCTGAGAGCAAGATGGTCAAGAAATCAAAGGTTATGATATCTGAGCGTGGCCCCTATCTTACAAGGTAGCCAAAGCTTTCCGGTACTTCAGGAATGGCAAGGAGGTTCATTCATTAAGAAGGGGGCAAGCATGTCTCATTGACTCTCATGTTAGAAATGAAACCTCCTGCCTCGTGGGGCAAAAAGACAAGACGCCGTGACCTCTGTGTGCAGTTGCTTTTGTCTCAAGCCAGCACGAGGGGAGTTGCAATGAAGTTATGAATTGTTTGTGTCCACGGGGCAGAAGGTTGTAAAGATGGATGTAGAAAAAGGCTGACTTTTTAAAAAGTGATTATAATGATTTCGGGGCATCAATATAAGGGCATGGACCCACAGCCAAGTGCCCATGCATTAAGCAAGAGTGAGGATTTACAGCATGGTAACTGCTCATGTGCATGCGGCCACCCCAGCGTAAATGTAAGCTAACCCATGGTAGCTTTTTCAGAAAGTGCTCGTGGGAACAGCGGAGCATGAAGCCAACTTCAGGTCACTTTTGAATTACAACTGCTAGTAAAGAGTACATCCAGCAGTAAGAAGGGTTGATCCTTAAATAATATCTGCTTATTTATACGGTTCCCTCTACGCTAGTGTGACAGCATACCTGCATTTTTTTTATTGTAAGGTATTATGCAGTCCCTTCCAAGAGGATAGATCTGGTACCAGGAAGAGGCTGCAGACTCCATCAATTATAAAGTGACAGATTTATAAAAGCCCAAAATGCATTTGGTTCATATTCGGTGGTGTGAAACGTGTATTTAAATCACTCGTCGTAGTGCACCATTCAATTCATTCTGCACAATAACTGTCTGCGAAGATCGCTCTTGTCCTTTCTATAGATTTCCCATGGGTTCGGTTGAAAAATTAAACCTTGTTGCAGCTGATTGGCTTTGGCTTTGGCTTGTTACACTGATACGTATTGAACTAGGTCTGTAGCTGCTGATGGTTTATAGGAAAGCTGTTATCTATAGCCCTGAGACATCAAATTGCCCAAGCAGAAGGGCTTTCGTCACAATGGAATAGGGTCACGCTGCCAGGGGACGAAAGTCCTATTTTGTTTGGGTTTTTTATTTTTCCAGTTAAGAGTCATTATTGAACGTGAGAGTTAATAGGATGAGTTTTCTGTCACTGCGGTCTCTAGGATTTTTTTAAAATTTTTTGAGTGGGGGTTGCCTAGGTGTTTCCACCTCAATGGGCGGGTTTCTACTGTCGCTTCCCTCTTCTCTTCCAGCCATTTGCTTGTGATAATGAACTTCTGCAATGATTGAGGCTGGTGCTTGGGACAACCCGGGTTGAGCATTTCTTCTGTTCTTCAGCCTGTGTTTCCCAGGCTGTTTGACTGGCTGATTGCATGCACCTGTCTATGACCTGTGCTCCTAAGAAAATACTTAATCAGATACATGTGCTGCCTGGAAGAGGTTGGCACTGTAGCTGGGGGCACAGCAGCAGAGGCAAAAGCCCAAGAACATTCTTGGAGGAATTAGTGTTGTTTTACATCACTGACTTAATTTTTCCTCCTCTGGCTAACTTGCAAAGGTCTAAAAACAATCAGTATCTCACTGAGCCAGGAGGTCTGAAAAACCCTTTCCTGCATAAACTGGGAAAGACGAGGGCTGGTGGGAGGGGGCTGGCGCATGAGGTTAACATTATTAGGCTTTTACCTCCTAAGGCTTTGAGTTGAAATTTCAAGTTAGATCCCTGCTGCTCTGAGTTTTGTCATTTCTCTTTAGTGACACTCACAAAGTGGACATCACGCAGAGTCCTAAAATCAAGCCTGTGGTGGGGGGCTGGAAGCGATTTGTGGCATAGCCGGGGGCTGTGAAAATGGAAAGATGTGTCTGCAGAGGCCCAAGCGAAGCAAAAAAGCAAAAATGTTTAAAATAGGTGCAAAAAAAAAAAAAAGTTTAATGTAAGTGCAGCCATCAAGGGCTCTGAGCAGGTTCTTTTCCATTTTGCGAGCTCCCTGATCTGCGGACGGCAGCTCCTGGCTTCTCATGAGACAAGAAGTTAGGGTTGACATTTGGGGATTGAAATGAAACCCGTTGACACCCCCAGATTGAAACATTTATTGAACTGACTTTAACTATTTTGTTTCAGATTGGTTTGATATTAAACCGCCCTTCCTTGCCTGGACTATCATTCCCTTGCACTCACAGCCATGAGACTGGAGGGAAACCTGTTTTGCATCGTGCAGCTACAGGGAGCTGGGCCCAAGGGAGAGAATAGATTCACTTCTACTGATGTAAACTGGGGGGTTTTCCAGTTAAGTTACAGCTGTGTAAAATTGGTAAGAGGGGAACATTTGCACTCCGTAACTGCATCCTCTCCAGAACGAACACACAATGTCCCAAAACTCAATTGCATTATTTGTTTAGCAACAGATGTGGCACTAAATTGTAGCGTGAATAATAAACTCCACAGTTAAACTCACGTGGAGTCCAATCTAAACCTGTTAAAGTCCAGAGTCTCCCAGACATAATTTAAATCATCATTGATTTTTTTTTTTATTAGTTTTCATATTTCTTCCTCCTAGCGCCCTGATTCTGATCTTCATGTTCCTCCGTACACATCAACCTTGAAATATTTTCTCATGGAGGCAAAAGCTGTGATAGATCGTGCTACAAAAAGGGCTCATAGATCAAAAGCCTGCAAATTTTCTTTCTGTCTCTCCTCCTACCCTGGTGAGGCAAAAATTAAATTTCAACAAATCAGGCTTATCCCGGTTGTAGCCAGAGGTCATTTGCTTTAGCACTTTTAGGTGTTTAATGGTGATTGAATGGTTTTTCATTCAGCATTAAGGAAACTTGCCAACCCTGCCCCTCATCCTTTTGTCCCGGTGCCTGTTCGCTGCCGGTTCTTCATTCTCCTCCAATTTCTCTAGCATCAAATATGTGGACAGTCTTCAAGAACAGTGCTGCCCTATACAATATGTTCTCAAAGAAGTGCACACATGCACTATTGTTCCTATCAAGTGGTCCTAATTTCTTTTCTTCCTCCATCCCTATGCTCTAGTGATTTCTAATCTACTACTTCATTTGGTTTTTATACAGAAGAGTGTATTCTGAGAGGCAAGGAGCAGCACCTGATGGAAGAAGATAATTTTGCTATCAAATGCTCGTGGCTGTCTGCTACCCAAAGTATTGTGATGCTCGGTTGCGAATCTCTTCCCCACCAAATGCTGTTGTGGTTGTAGGATTTATGATCGAATAGGCTGAAGTGGGATCTAAATGGTGGGTTAGCCTGAAGCTAGCTTGCAGCACAGGGGAGAAATTCAGTCATAATATTTGATATATTTTATTAGACCAACAGAGTCGTGGAAAAAAGTTGTTGTGCAAGCTAAACAAGGAGACGTCCTTGGAGTCGCAGAACAGCAGAGACTCCCTATTCCTGAAGAAGGGTGATTGCACCCAAAACTTGCAAAGAACTTTTTTTTCCAACTATTTAGTTGGTCTAATAAAAGATATCACATCTACCCAAAGAACCTGGTCTGCCTATATCCTTAGACCAACATGGCCACAACCAAAAACCCAGCATTCATCATATTTGACCTTTTTCCTGGGTCTTTCATGGTGTGAGTGAGTCTCTTCTAGCAGTGGCTAGTTTTCTAAGACAGAGACCTACCTCCCATCAGATTTGTTTCACATACAACTGTAATCACCCATCCAGTGGAACCGTGCATCTTTGAGACTTTATTCAGATTTCTTCATCTTTGAAATCTGGAGCCCCAGAGTCCCATTGCCATTTCTGGGTATTTTAAAAGAACAGGAATCCCAGGCCTTCTAGATAACAGCAATATTGTTCAAAGCAGGATTGCCACATCTTTCAACAGATTCGTAATCCTTTTGCTTAATGTGGAAGGGGGGAAAATAATTCTGAAATGCTATGGAAACCCCCCCCCCCATCGGGCATGAATCCATTTAAGAAGCTTTGTACCTTAAGAGTTAACTGAGCCATGCTCAATTAGTCTCTTTCAGTGAAGCAGATTTGGCAATGGGAGTTTTAGTGCATCTCTGCTGGCTTTGTTTCATTCATAATTCATACATGAGGCAAGATGTAGTGAAGATCCCAGCAGTTCACTTCATCCCTTAGGTGAAAGGTTTAATTATAGCTTCGTTCAGGAGCACAGAAATGCAGTTCACATTTATATGGTGTCCCTTTTCCCGTCATTTCTGAAGTCTCTCTCTTCCAGCTGAGCTGGGAGGCTAATGTAACCTCTTTTGAATAAAACAGAAACATGCCACTGAATAAACAGTAATTTATTATTGATGAAACCCATGTCACAAAGAAATGGGTTATAAGGTCAAACAGAGTACATTTTAAATGCTAAGCAGGTTGTGTTGGGATAAGCCAAGGGGAAACCAGAAACAGAAAGACAACAAACCTCCATTGAGTTGGGACTAGGAGGTTGGAGAGAGCGAATTTTCTCCACCGGCTGGTTTGCCTAATGAAAGGTCACTTTTAGCCATAAAAGGCATCTAAAATAAATATATGGAGGTAAGGGTATTTATGATTTTGGAGGAGACATTAATTTATTTTTGCAAAAGAAACTCCATAGGCAGCTGTCGCGCTGGCTTGATACTGCTTAATTGCACATTTGGAGGAGGCTTAAGGGGTTGACCCTCATGTCACTGCTGACAATAAGCATTTATTTGTATTCCAGCCTAATGGAGGCAAAATGATTCATTGTCATTGTGAAGACTGGCCAGGACCTCTCTGACACAGGTGACAGAGTTGTCAAGCTTAAGTGACGCTTGCTTCTGTATGACACGAAGGACATACGTCTTTCAAATCAAGCCTTAGGGCTGCCACTCGGTATGACTTTTTAATTCCACGCTCCCAATTGAATGTGACCATGACTGTAATGTGTGAGGGACCAAGAAGTGCTGCCTGGCTTTCCTTGGAGTGGGAACATTCATTACCCACTCTTGGACATTTTAGTGGAAGCCAAATGAATTGATCTTGTGTCCTTGATTACGTTAAAGCATTAAGGGGTGGACTTTCAAAGCCCCGAAAGGTCACATTACTCAAAGGGTGCGTGTGTAATTGTATTCCTAATTCGCACATGATGTTACGGTGAATACGCGCACAGCACTTTTGTGCCTGAAAGCAGGCAGATATCTCGCTCGTTTTATTTGCAAAGGTCATTTTTGCACCCACAGTGATGGGAAAGGCCCATACGGCTTAGATGTGCAGTCCTGGACTCTTGGCAAGATACAAAGCAGGTCCTAAATAATAATCCCCCACCTCTCTCTCTTATCGAAAGATCTCAAAGTCAGGCAACACAGCACTCTGGTGACGAGTGACTTGTTTATTATGTGCATTTTACATATTTATAAACTGACACATGAGTGACTTCTCCAAGGTTACACATATTGAGTCATGATGTAGCTAGAAACAGAAGCCAAGTGCCCTGGCTTTCAGCTATAACCAAGGGTCTAAACACATCTCTAATGCACTGAAAAATACACGTTTCCGATTTCTTAGGCACAGGAAATTATAAATGTTTGCAATGCAGATGCTTATCTCTGTCACCCTGAAATTTAAATATCTGCCCAAAGTCTTGTAGTATTCAGGTTTGTTAAGTGGCACAGATCAGGGAAACAATGGGCTTTGGTGCAAGTCAGAAAATGGTGGGATGCTTTTTCATCCTGACACCTGGGACTGATGTCTTGAGATCAGAAATGCTGGATTGAAGAGAGGGAGGGCATGTGAAAGGAGTAGACATAGGCAGCGAAAGATGAAAACATGACGTTTTCTGCAATTCCAAGGATTACAGCCATTGCCTTGGTAGTTCTTGGTGTAAGTACATTTACTCACAGCGTTTATATTTGATTTAATGAAGGTAATTTTGATTTCCTTACCAAAGTTTGCTAGGCTTTAGAAGTCTAGGTCATCTCTGGATGATTTGCTGATGTTCGGCCTGAGCAGAGGAAAATGGTCCTTTTGCACCTTGAGCAGAGCAGCAAAGAAGGACTTTTATCTCAGCACACCTGAGCGCATAGTTGAAGGGGTGGACCAGCGGTTTCTGGCACTCTGAATGCAGTTGGCCCAAAGCATGGGATAAATATTTAAGAGTCTCCAATCCAGTGGGAGAGTCCTGTATGGAGAAAATACCATTTAGAGTGAAACATCTCTAATAGCTATTAGGTTTGCCTTATCTAATAGCAATGTGCATAGCCTAACTTGATAAAAGGTGAGGATTTGCTGCCTTTGTTCAGCACCATGGGCAGTTCTAGCTTAATTTCCAACCTCCCCCAGCCCCCCACGCTGCATCATCAACAGCGCGCGCTATAACGACCACCCATATTCACAGAAACTGAGGGGTGGGGGTTACTGTGTTAACACTGCACAAATAAAGCAAAGCAATAAGGAGGGTAAAGCCTTTCATTCTTCTTCTCTCATTTACCTTTAAAGATCCACTGTACTTGAATAGGTAACTAAAAGTTCATTAGACCATTAGTTTTTCAGGTCATATTTTTGTGCGCCTGCTTGTCTGATTGCCTCAGTTCAAGTGTTGTGGGGTTGAGGGAGGTTTGGGAGGTAGCCTTGTCTTGGAAACTATGCAGCCAGAATTGAGTGAGTGGAGAGGTGTCTCCCCATCATTGCAGCATTGTAAAGCCAAAGAGTCAGAAAGAAAACGGGGGGTCCTGTTGCTGTTGCTCTCAGTTTTTAATAGGAAATTGAAAGGAAGCATGAGGTTTAGCAGTGTTATAAAGATATTCAGTTTCCTCCAACGGAGGTGTTTCTTGTCTTGGAAAATCTCAGTGCACAAGAGTGTTTTATAATTCCTCAATAGAAATCTCATTACCCTCCCTTTTGTTTTCTGGTGTGATGTATTTTTCTGTCATATTAAAAATGAATGGACTCAGCTCTCTGCGCCTTTTCATGCATCATTCTGCCTTGGTTTGAAATGAGTCATTGTTTGTTACATGCTAACTCTTGTTAAAGAGGATTGAGTTCACTGTGGAAAACCATTAAGGCTCACAATAACTTTAATGAGACAGTTAGTGTCAGCTGAGATCTTGCTAAGAGGAGCATGCTGGAAAGATGTAATACTAGGGGTGGAAGAGAGATTTGATTACGAGAAAGAGAGCAAAGTAAAATAAAAGCCTGCCGGACAAAACACCCATCACTTTTAGTGCCACGTCCTTCCTTCCTTCCTTCCTCATGCTGAGCAGTACCACGCTAAGTCTCAGCAAGGACACAAAGATCTGGCTCTAAGATATCACAGTTGCTGTATACTGTCCCCAAAGTGTAGAGCCAGGATGGCATGTTAAATTGTTCCTAAATC
>NW_005842000.1:895028-927055 GCF_000455745.1 Alligator sinensis | reverse complement strand
GTGTAGGGATCTACTTAATTCGCGGTTTTGCAGATTTCACGGAGACTGCAAAATCCGGGGTTGTCTGCAAAACCGACCAAATGAAACGTAATAAGAAGTTAAGAGGGAGCCAGTGGTCCTCGCTGCTGGGAGGGGAAGGCGCTGGCTGGCGGGTGGCACAAAAGGCAGCGATCAAGGGAGCAGCTGCCCCCTCATCCCTCCTCCGCCACCAATCAGCACCGAGGGGAGGGACGGCCACGAAATGCCCGCGAAATTGGCTCAGTGCGGCATGAGCAAGCCATGAAAAACCCTTTGTCTCGCCGTGCTTTACGTAGGTCCCTAGTCATATGTAAACTGCAGCAAGTGTCAGGGCCTTCATCGAGTCCTTGTGCACAACCTAAGTTATTAAAGTTTAAAAATGCACAAGGACTCGATGAAGACCCTGTATAGGGACGCCCCAGTGAGGCCTCGTGTTCCTGCTTGTTCCCAGGAGATAGCAAATTGACCGCTGACTTATGTTTCCCCGTAAGATATGCCCTGCTACTGCTACCATGCAGGCTTAACTATGCAGGCCGATGAGCAGAGGGGATGGAGGCCTAGCTTTTCCTATTGCCCACCCAACCTCTACAGGGAAGCAATATGCAAACAGCCCATGTTACTCCCAGACCCAAAGTCTGGGTTATCCATGCAGGGCTTTAAGGCAGGGCTCTTATTTCCTTGCATAGACCTGGAATCGGAGCCTGCACCTAGTCCTGCATACTCTGTAGCATTTCTTTCCAATCACTTCTCCATTTCTAAGCCTCACGTATCAAGATTTCAGCGTTGCTAAAGTCTGCTCCCATCCGTTTGACTGCCTTTGCAGACGGGGTTGCATGGCAGTGGTACCGAGTAGGATGCTGCACCAGCGTGCCTCTGGCATTCCAGTCCTGTCCCTCTGAAAGAAATGTTTCCAGGACTTATGGGAAAGAAAACCTTCCACTTGTGACCTCAATAAGTGCTGCCTGCCTGCAGACAAATACCTTGAAACAACAGCTTTAGGAGGGGTGTGAACATAAGGACCCTGCTACTCGGATTATTGCAGGGGGGAGGCATTTGTGGGTTGGGACAAGCATTTAGAGAAGGTCCCCGACCGTGCTGATTATTGTGTAGCGAATCTTACCTTGTTTCCCAATTCCACCGTTTCCACTGAGTTTGAAGTCAATGTGCAGCTGTTAACTCGTATGAAGCAGGTTTTGTCCTGCTTACAACAACGATGCTGAATGATTTCTTCTCTCTGTTTTCCAGCTGGTGGGCTTTGTCTATGCCTGTTATGTTGTCAGTGTTTTCACAGAAGAAGAGGACAGCTGTAAGTATTTGTCATCAAATTCTTTGGCAGTGGTTTTATAAAATATTCCCTTTCTCTCGGATTTGGCTGCATGAGGTTTGGGCTTTCAGCGTCAGCCTTCAGCTAGAAAATGAGAGAGAGAGGAAGTCCGGAAAAAGGGACGGAGCAGTTTCTTATCAACCTTTGTTCCTTCTCGCCTCGCAACTGGCATCACTGCCACAACTGCCCAGCGAAGACCTCAAGATCCTTTCCTCTTTCTAAATATCCCATAGTGGTCAGGTGCTTTCAGCCCAACAACTTGATTTTGTCTCCTGGGTATGCCTGTCTTAGAAAGAGAAACAAAGTGGTTGCTTATGGCTTCACACGTGTGTTGAACAGGAGAAACCAGTGAAGTTTCACCAGTATAAATTGGAGGAAGTAAGTGGAGAATCGGGTCTCATGTGTTCAAATGAGCAGCAAGGCCATGGGCTGAATTCCTTTTGCTAGGTGTGAGCGGACGGCGGTACTGAGAGCAAGACTGTTTGCAGATAACTGAACTGACCATCAACGTGTAAGACCGAGGTGGTGCGATTACAAACTCTATGTGCTTGATGTGGAGTTTTCTTAGGTGCCTTGGGTTGGTTATGGAGCTAAAGAAAAAGAGAGCCAGGGAAAAGCTAGTTGGATGATAAGGGTCCTGGATTTAACTGGAGAGATATAAGCTCAACTTGCATTTATTTGTGCTTGCTATCAAGTGCACCAAGACGGTGTCTGCTAATTATGAATGGCCTTGTAGCATATCCTCGTTGAAGTGTGTTGCAGTGGGTTGCATCCGAGTTACGTTCTCGGCGGGCTTTAGTGAGCATAGGTTTATTCAAGTCCGTGAATTTGAGCCAGATGACAGCAGTTAAGGATCTGGCCACATACCACTTCCTTAAGGCACCTCATCCATCACATCAGTGGGAGTAGGTTTGTCCTTGGAAAAAAAATGGATGGCAAAGATGTTTGCTGAAAAATACTGGGCTTCACTTGAACATTTGAAGCGAGGAAAGTTTGATTTCAAATAGGTTAGAAAAGACATTATTAGTCTGACTTAATCTGCCTATTCCTCTGTTGCTTCTTGTGTCTCTGTATTGACCAAAGTTGGCTTTATTGATCACTTTTCTCAGAGCTTAGCTACTGCACAAGCTGCAAAGCCCTATAGTAGAAGTAATCAAAAAATGTTTTGCTCCATCACCTTTATCCCTCTCTCACCAGCATCATCATTATGAGTTACCTAAAAGGCTTTAAAGGTCTGTTCCTTTAGATATTGTAAACGAAAAATAAGTCACCAGAGTCTGTTCATACCCAATGCTTTTTTTTTTTCAGGAGAAGCCCTTACAAGTGGAATGAATTATCTAAAAATACACAGCTCTATCTCAGAGTTTCTTTTACTACCGCCAGCATCTTACCCCTCCCAGCTTCCCAGACTCAGAGCTGAAATGCCAGCTTCAATAATTAACAGTGACAAACCATCAATATTTCACATTCACGGTGGTAGATCCTTCCAGTGACCTGAACAAATTTGAACCGAGTTTTAATTTTCTCTTCCATTTGTGGTTTCTTTTAAATGTTCCTTTGATATGTGGCATGAAGTAATTACAAGTGCTGGAGCACGTTAATCAGGAAGCTTCTGCTAACGTGATTTTAATGAGAAAAAACATAACAGGATCTCCTAATGCTGAACTGTGGGCAAGAATATTTTAGATGTGCTAATGCATCATAATATATGGATGAGCTATAGCTAAGCTTTTCCTATGTGACTAAGCTACTGGATGCTCAAACTGAGATAGCCCTGATTGTTCAGGGGCCAGAGCTAATCATTTTTGGAAAATCATGCCCTTTTCTGGCCATTGAGTCAGCCAAAAAACTAAGGCCAACAACAAAGTCACTAATCAATTTTGAAAATTTTAGCCATTTTTTTTTCTTTTTGGAGTTATTAGGCAAAAAAAAAACACCTAGGTCCTACTTTCAAAAGTGATTTGACCAAGTAGACGGCCAAGTCTCATTGAAACTCAATGGAGTTCAAGCTCCTAAATCACCTAGATACTTTTGTGAATGCTATCCCTGATCTACAGTTATTCTACAATTGCTTCATTAGTAGCACATTGGGCGCGTCTACACATCGCTGTACGGTGATGTTGCTACTGCGCCGTGTTTGAGTACTCCCAAAAAGCGCAAAGTCCTTTTGAAAGTACTCAAACACGGCTCAGTAACCGCCTGTACTGTGCTGTACGGGTAGTGCACACGAAGAAGCGAAAAGCATGCCGCTATGGCGACATAGCTAGCGATCACGTGTAGACTTACATGATTGCTACATCACCGTAGCGCGCCGTACAGCGATGTAGAGCATCGCTATGTCGCCGTAGGGCAATATGTAAATGCGCCCACTGTTTATCAACCTAGTGCTGGGCAGGGGCGGGGGTGTGCTGAGGTCTTGGAGTCTGAAGCTTATATATATGTATATATAGATATAGGTAGATAGATCTATCTATCTATCTATCTATCTATATAGAGATAGAAAATGTGTAATAATATATATATATATATATATGTATACACACGTATGTATGTATGTATCTAGCTAGCTAGCTAGCTATATATAGAGAGAGAGATAGAAAATGTGTAATAATACATATATATATACACACATCTACGTATGTATCTATCTAGCTAGCTATATATATATAGAGAGAGAGAGAAAATGTGTAATAATACATATATATACACACATATGTATGTAATATTTCTGTTTTATTAATATATGATTTGTAAAATATAGAACTAAATAACAGCCCCACCTTCTGGAAAGAAAAAGAGTGGACATCTGTATAGGCAGTGGGGACTCAGCTGTTAAATACAGCATATGGAAGGGACATAAGCATACATAATACAGACTGGGGTTCAGAAATCTTCCCCCGTGGGCAAAATATTCTGTAATTTCCTCCAGTGTCTAGTTCTGGCCAGACACTGGAGGAAATTACAGAATATTTCCTAGGCGTAGGAAACACAGTATAGGGGGTAGGATACTGGACTGGGTGGACCACACATCTCAGCCAGTATGGCAGTCTTAATGAGAATCTTCCTGAATCTGAATTACAATATATACTCCAAGCTGAAGTTTTCAAAGGAGTCTAAACACATTAAATGCTCACATCTCATTGAGAAGCTCCTGTTGGAGCCCTAGGAAATCACAGCCTTTGTCTTTAACTTTACTATTGAAGCCACATACAAAACAGTACAAATCAGACCAGATCTGCTCTAGGTATGGTTGACCATCATGCCATATCAGCAAAGCACTTGCAAGGTGAATGCTGTTTATATGAGCAACTCCACAGTTTGGCCAGGACTCCCTAGTCCCCCCCACGCGCAATAAGCTGCTTAATGCCAGGAGCTTTCTGTCAGCTTTGCTAGGTTGCTCGCAGCTCACATCATGGCACACCCTGGGCTGAGCTACCTATTTTGACCGTGTTTGTAGTGTAGATTGGCCTCATTTTAGGAGAAATCTGATTGTCAGAACGTTTTGTGCTGGATGATGGCCTTGTTCAGAAGCGTGTTCACCAGATGCAAAACAACTACAACAGCACAGCTGTTTCTGGTTGGGCCACACTATTTATAAAGTGTGAGCAGAACAGCCTGACAATCAGCAGCGCAAAAACTCCCTTGTCCTAGTCTGGGCATTGGAGAAAATAATCTTAATATTTTTACAGGTTTATTCAACTCAAATTAAATAGATCTGAAAAACGATCAGGGTCAGGGGAAAGAGCAGGTTTCTAATATACCAAGAGCAGGTATCACTGTCTCCCCTAAAAGACCCTCCACTTACCGGCATAACCTGTGCAACCCACTGTTTCCTGCTAGCCCTGCACATTTTGGAGAGGCAGAGGTATTCTTCACCCACTCACACCAGCTGCAATGTGACACGGACCCCTGGTGACATGAAAATGGAGTGGGGTTGGCCTCTTGTTTCTCTTGACCTTTGTGTTTTTTAACTCCAGTCTTGAAAATTCACACAGCAAAGAGTTTCCATTCCCAGGAGGTCTCGGTAGATAGGCAAAGACCTCTCATTTGTCTTGAGTCATGAATAAAGGCAAAGCAGAGGGTTGCTAGCAGTCACCTTTCTATCTCCACACCATTCTCTGTTACATTGTGCCACCTACCCGTTTTCCTTTCCTCATCCCTGCCATGTATTTGGGGGTTTTTTCTTTTGGGTTTTTTTTTTAATTCATTTATTATTTGGGTTTTGATTTTTCTTTCAGTTGATTTCATTGGTGGATTTGATCCATTTCCTCTCTACCATGTCAATGAAAAACCCACCAACCTTTTGTTCAAGCAGACCTACCTGTAAGTATTGGTTCACGAGACAGCACGTGCTGCTTGGCTTCATGGCTCAAGGGTGCTACTGTTTCTCTCTAACAGGTTGGTTTTCGGTGCGCACACCTGTCAGGGTATGTATGGATGGGGGCAATTCATAGGTTGTGAGGCTGGAAGGGACCTCGGAAGATCATCGGGTCCAGCCCCACATCGCCAGGAGGGATGAAGATGCTGAGGTTGCTGATGGGGGCCAGCCTGTGCTGCCATCCTGGTTCACAATTCAGATTAAATGCTACCGTGTCTGATTAAAGCTTTGGCCCTTCAGTGAAGACCCAAGGCAGGGCAGCTATATGCATATTGTGGGAAGGAGGGGAGAATCTGCCTGTCCCTCAACACAGAGGCAGGAGCCCCTTGCTTTGCTATCAAAGCTGCATCTCAGCTTTTTGCCTGAGTTACAACACAACTGAGTTTTAGCCCCTCTCAACCAAGCAGTCCCATCCGCTGGCCACTCCTCTGCTCCCCAGCCCTCCCTGATGGCACAAAACCAGCCCAAACCCTTGCTCCATGAACTGCTGAGGCTGCCGGGTCTTCCTGTATCTTTCCTGGTTTGCACCCGCACAGTGCAAAGTTGGCATTTCCACCCTGTTCGATGGGTAATACAGGCTGCTGCATTTGGCCTTCTGAATATATTTTGCTGGAATTGTATTTCCTGTCATTCAGACAGACCATCTTGCAGGATCCCAAGCTGTTTTTTTCCCTGCACTCATTTAATAGAAATCCATCCTTGAATTCCAACTCCTGTCCTCTGATAATCCCCATTTGGCTATTCAGTGCACAAAGGCTTTTGTGCGGCCCGCTTAAGAACTGCTTCTTAATGAGATGCTCGGACCTAAAGGCTGGTATTACCTATGTTAAGCAGCAATAGGCATTGAATTTCTGTTACTCCCCACGTGGAATCTGAGAGAAAATTGCATGCTGGGGTGCTGTTAAGGGAGGTATGATTTTAGGTCTAATGCTTGGAGCGATTTTTTTTTCCCCCTTAAAGCAAATAGGCTGAAGGGGAGGGAGGTGAAACAAAAACCAGGGAACTCACCCTAAAATAGAGTTGAATAGCTACCCCAATATACATCTGCACCCCCACACTCTCTGTGCTATCACAGCACAAGCCCAGGAGAACAAGTGACTTTTTGCAAAGGAGTTAAATTGTTCATAACTAAGGGGTGCAGCAGCTTTATTAGGACGGATGCAACCGAAGATTAAATATTGATTTCCCTCTTATTTTGTCACTCTGGGATGGGATTTTCTGGAGCTGGTAGAAGCTGTGGGGCTCCTAGGCAGCTGCTTGATTTACTAAGCTGTCTCAGTGGTGCAGCTCAGAAAAATTGCACTTATGTAAAAAGACTTTTGGCTGTTTTTCTCCTGAAATGAGTTTGCAGAAGCAGCCATTGCTGGTAGCAGAGGCTTCTTTCCCTCCCACTGGTACAGCACAGGGCAATGGCAGTGCAAGCTGCCTTGCAAGACTCCGCCAAAGCAGACAGATGCCATTGATCCCTCGGAGACACCAAGAGTAATTTAGTAAGAGTAATCCAATCCTGATTGTTGGTGGGGTGGGTTTGGTGAGGCTGCATACCAATGGTTCTCAGATTGCTAGACTCGGAGCACCCCTTGGAAAATGCCGGTTCAGCCCTCCCTCGTTTTATTTTCCATAGTCAGCAAATACAGCCGTTCTTCCATTGCAGACAACTCAGAAAGGTCAGGACAGGTCAAAATGTTTTTGCCACTATGGATTCCTATTTGATATCTCTTTTTTTTTATCTTATGAATTGTATGTAGGTATTTGCACACCTAATGGTGCTAATATTGTGTGGCACCCAGCAGCACCCTTAAAAGGATCTCACAATACCCCAGGGTGCCACGGCAGCCTGGTTTAGCACCTCTGCTGCACACAGTCGTGCTTTAATTGCACAGGTGAAGTTGGGGTGGAGACAGTTCACTTCTGAGAAGTGGATAAGATGGAACCCATAGACTTCACTGTAACCTCTGGATGGCAATATCTTTTATTTATGGCTGGTCTGGTCTTACCTCTCCTCTGCATAGGCCCAGCCAGAGCGGGAGCCAGGGCAGAAGGAAGGAACGATTTCCAGAGCATCTTGTAGCCTATCGGCACCGTGAGCCCAGTTCTTATTGCTGGGTTCGTTTTCTGGGAGAGCCAGAATACCAAGTCTTTGTAACCATTTTATAATAAGGTCATGGCATCTCAGCCACAGTTCATGTGTTTCATACCTGGCTCCAGGTTGCACAACCCCCCCCCAAAAAACACTTCCGTCTCCCCTCCAAATTAATCTCTGCCCAAGAGCTTTGAGCTTGTTCATCCTTTCTCAATGCTCCACCAGGAAAACCAAATTCCTTTATAACACTAGTAAGTCAAGTCAGATTCCCACACTGGATTAGTGCTGTCCTGAGGATGCCACAACCCATCCTGTCCCCAGTCCGCCACTCCTGTGATATGTTCACTGTTTTACCACAGTCCTGTTTTCTAATGGGATCACGCTGGTCTCTACTGAATGAGATGGTTCACCCTCACCCAGGCCTTCGCTACCCATCTGATGCATGTCTTCCCCTCCTGGCCATGCTCCTTCTCTCTCACCCCATCTTCCATCTTCACCTTGACTCTCTTCTCCACCTCTCTGAAACCTTTCTGAAGCTTTATAGATGTTAAAGGCTCCCCGGACCATTGTGATCCTCTATTCTGATCTGCATAGTACAGGCCGGAGGACCTCACCTGGTAACACCTGCCTGAATCCCAGAGAGAAGCTATTTGTGTTCATGGCCTCACATAGAAACTGGACCGATAGTGTATGGAAGTTTGCTTGAGTTGTCTGTGAAAGTCACCTGCTCTGAATCAATCAAACTGCTGCTCGCTGAGCAAAAGGTGACACCAATCATTCACTTTAAAATTAATCTTCTAATGAATGTGACTAGAAGGTGTTTTAGGGGATAGTGTATGAGCACCTGGGTTGAAATATTAGAGCGTGGGATGACAAAGGATTTATTGAAAACTAAAGATAAATGTCTCATCCAGCCCAAAAAGAAAGTGTGTTCCCTGCCTAATGAGTTTTCATCAGTGAGGGTAGGAAGCTGAGGAGCTCACCAGGTCTGTCCCTCATTAGGCAATGCTGAAATTCATGCCATGTCTCTTTGCAATATTGTCTTCCCCTACAGAGAGTCTGCTCTACTTTGGCTACTAGTTTGGGGTTATTTAATATTTTAAAGCAAAGCTTCCCACTGTGCACACCCACTCAGTAGCTTATTGAACCAAAGCAGTTCTTGCAATGAAATTTAACCTTGTGAACGGCTTGAGATCTCTGAACAAAGCTGCTGCTCTTAAGGTCATCAAGAACTCAAGTACCTACGCTGCCTTCCCAGTCGCCAGGAGATTTTGATGTACAATGACACGGTATCAGACTCAGCACTACGTTTGCTTTAGAGAGGTTATTTAAGCAGATAATGCCACTATCTATCTCAGAAGGGAATAGTTGTTTAGTACCAATCCTTTTTTAGACTAAAATTGCCCCAGGCATGATTTTCATGCTAAGCCGTAGGACGGTTCATACAAGGGGTGGAACTGGGAACTCAGAAAGTTTGCAGGTATTCGGGAGCCTTGCCGACATCTTGCATTTGTACGGGAACTGAGTAAATTCTGCTAGTTGGGGGTTTCCGTTGGAAGCATTCATCCCATTTTCTGACAGTCTAAGAACAGTTAAAGTGGCTTTTCATTTTTCCATCTGATTTTTGCTACTGCTTGGTCTCGAGGGTCGTTCCCTTCCTCACATTTAAGCAGCTGAGCAGTGCACAAGGAACTGGGTCTGTTGGGAAGCATCTGTTGATGTTGTCTTGTGACATTAGTAACATAAGCAGACAAGGTTTTGGGGTAAATCCTGTTGTTTTTTATTAGACCAACTGAAATAGTTGGGAAAATGTTAGAATTGTAGAAAAGTTTAGAAAATCTGCAGCCTTAGCATTCCATAAATGCAGGTTGCTACACTGAGCGGCTGAGCATAGGGTAGTGTTCTCCTTTTTAAAAGATGGCTTGTAAGAGAATAAGTCTGGAAAAAATAGCCTGGGGAGCTCCCACTACTCTTATACCCTTGCTAGCAAAACCTGCCTATTTCTAAGGGCCAAATTTTTAAAGGTATCCTGGTCCCCAAAGATGCAGAGAGGCTCCTAGTGAATGTGCTATATGTCTAGGCACCTAGCTATTGATTTAAACAATAGGGCTAAGTACAGACAGTCAAAAAGGCCAAGGCTAAATTGATTTAATCTTCTCAGGTTAGTCTAAGCTGTGTAGATTGAACCAATAAGAATCACTTTTGATTCTGGAAACGCAGCCGCACGCCGGCAGTGGTCCAGGCCAGAAGCTGGAAGGCACTGGAGCACGCCTCTCTGCTCAGCTGGAGCAGACAACTTGGGCCAAGGCTACCCCGCAGAGGGGGAGAAGGGCGTTGTGGAGGACATGCAAAGCATCCTGGGATGCTGGGGGACTATTCACCTGAATCTGGAGGGGATCTGGGACAGAAGGTGAATAAACCGATTTCACTTAAATCAGTTAAGTCTGATACTGCATTTTGAAACGTAGTCTGAGCCATTTTGAAAGGGGTTTATGTGCATTGAACTTCTGTTGCGTTACAGATTTGAACTGGTTTCCAGTCACTTACACTGGTTTATCTGTTAATTTCTGTCCCCAGACTTTGGAAAATCCTGCCTAAATACCTTTAAAACTTGCCCCTTTGTCTGGAGGTTGTGGGATTTCAGAGCTGATGAGTTTTATAGGTGAACCACGCAGCGTGCATGCTGCAGAGCACACACGTACATGGGATATGCCATTTATTTTGCTCCTACAGACTCCATATGGTTTCAGATCATCTGAAACAGCATATATTTTACCCTTGGCTCCTACACTGATGGATTTCTTGCCTCTCTACAGGCCTGCGTAAGTGAAGAGGATTCCAAGGCTGGATAAACCTTGCACCCAAGAAACAAAGGTGCTGCAAGACGCAACCCCCACCCCGGCCTGGAGCTGCAGCAGAGGAAACACCAGGATGGTGAAATCCATTCCACTTTTTATTTTGTTATATTTTTTTTAGCACAACGAATGTACACGCAAGAACCACCACTTGGTTTGTTTTTATTCTGTGAGCATCCTGATGAACCATTAGTACCATTGGCCTGGCCCTATGTGGCCCACAGGTAGGGCAAGATTACAGGGCTGGCTGCAAAGAACCACCTCAATGGAAACCCTTCACTCCAGCCTGATAATCAAGAGTTGAACTGTGAGCTACTTTCTTCCACCTCGGATCTGTAACGAAGACAGTGCTGCATACCACACTGGTTCAGGCTGCCATAGTTTTGTAGTTTACCTGGTTTTTTTAATGGACAAAACGCCCTAAACACCGTCTGATCGCCTCCTTGCCTTTGAGAGATGGTGAAGGGGATATCTACTTTGGAGAAATGTTGGGGCATTTGTTTTAGCAGTTAAAGAAGGGTTTGCGTGCTTCCCCTGCCTCCCTATTCATGCCTGCCTCCTGCCATCGCCCCTTACAATCTGTGGCCTTGCTCACATGATGCATTTCCTCTGATTTCAGACACCCATGCAGATGGGCTGCTAGGAGCTCTTTGCCCAAGCATGCAAAGCCCCTGGTTGCTCTTGGTGCAATTTAGCCCAGTCTGAACCATGAGCAAGCCCACCCGGGCAAGCAGCAGCTGATAACAACATCCCCAGGAAGCCGACCCTGGTGCAGCTACAGTCACAGCTGGCGGACTGCAGCCGGCACTGGGGAAGGCTCAGGCCACGTGCTACAGATGTGTAGGGCCAGCTTCATCCACGCAACAGCCACGTTTACTCCAGGAATGTCCTGACCCAAGGGGGCCTGCCGGACATTGGTGGAGGAAGGAATAAGAGGGGAAGAAAAGAAAGAGGGAGCATATAAGTGTAATGAAATGGCATTGTGGGTCACAGCAATTCATTTGAAAACAATAAATAAAATAACTTGAGAAAGGAGTGATGTACTTGTTGCTAGCTGCCTTACTTAAACCCACAAATGTCAAGTTCTGGAAAAATACCTACAAACCTGCCTTTCTCTGCAGCTTCTCTCCCCATTATGTTGCAGGTGCAACGGTATGTGTCATGATCTTGCTCAATTCAGCCAAAATAATCACTTTTATTTATTTATTTATTTTTTAAGAAAGAGGGGAAAAAAGTTGGAAGGAGCCAAGGTGATGCTTTGAAGCCGGGTGGAAGAATTAGTCGACTGAGCTAAAAACAAAATAGTAGGGGTACAGGTCCACCGGCAAGGAGCTATAGGGAAGCTTTAAGCAATGGGTAGTCACCTAGAAGTCCCCCAAGGAGGAAAGAACAAGTCTTGTTCAAAGGCTGATTATTACTGGAAGTGTATGAAGTGTTTCTACCTAACACCCACTTCCAGGTACCTGTTGCAATTTAGAACCACAAAGACCAGCCCCATGCTTCCTGTCTCGTGTCCATAGAAAGTACATCCCTGCGTAAGAGATGTCATTTCTTCTCTCGCCCCATCCTTCAAGAGCAGGTGCTACAAAAAAAGGGGAATCTGTGTCACACTGAACAACAGCTCAACCAGAACCACCACTTTACTTGCAGTTATGCCATTTGTCTCTTTTTGCCACCTTTGTCTGAAATCACACTTGCTTTTAAAGGCATTCCAGCCACCACACGGGTCTGTTTTATCGCTCCCATTCACAGCAAAATGAAAGCCCTTGTGTGGTGCAGTTACAGTGCAGCAATTTGGGTGTGTAGGCTGAAGCTATCAATCTTTCGGTGCTTTCTCCACCTTCTCTTCCTTTGTTCGCTTTTCTGAATCATGCTAATTCCCAGAATTGCTTGAGCAGTAAAAAGCTCCTTGAAAGTACTCCCCCCGCCAAATCCAACTGAAATTCAATTTGTAGCATGAAAAGCTTTTTCTTTTATGTATAATTAGCCTTATCCTCTCACTTGAGCAGAAAATACTGTCTTATTGAAAGACGAAAGAATAACACTAGAATTTCTTTTAGCCCTACAGCCTTCTTTCTTGAGTGCGACCAATGGAAGTGGAAACCATTTTGTTACCTCTTGTTCATCAGAGAAGAACTAAAAACAGATCATCTGCTATAGGAATGGGAGGGGTGTCAATGTTAGTTTTAAACAGCCAGCGTGTTGCATCTGTCCTGAGCATCAGGAAAGAAAAAAAATAAAATAAATCAAGGTCTCAAAGTGCTTTACAATCGCACAAACTTATCAAGACCTAAATATAGGATGCAATACGACACAGCCAAAAGATATGCAAGTTTAAGTGAGTTAACCCACTCTTTTCGCTCCAGCTTTGCATTCTCCGCTCTTAATAGTTGAAACCTGATTAAACTGATCTGGGCTGCGGGGGCCTGGAGTAGCTTCGGAAGAGTCAAATAACATCCCTTGAAGTGAAGCATACTTCAGTCTTGACTATGGTTGGGATTGTTTACTGCAGGGGAAAAAAAAAAAAGACAGGCCTGAATCAAACAATAGAGGATTAAATTTTGCCGATTTATGCCTGTGTCCTCATAGGAACTGGTCTCGTTAGAAGAGATCAATCGATAGGAAAAGTTTGGGACAACATTGCTCATCTTAAAGTGACCTCCACTTACTTTCCCATTCACAGGGGTATGAATACTCCAGCTCATTTTAGTGCTTCTTTTGATATAGCTATTCCACATTTAATAATTCATTCAAACAGACATTTTTCCTATCCTAAGAATCCATATACATTCATATTTCTATCATACTGTAGGGAAGAAAGAGCAATTGCAGGCTTATTTGCACAGATCCTATCATGGTTAAGTTAAGTTAATACTGCCATCCACTGGTTAAAAATATATAGTTCTAATTCATACAAGTTTGTATACAAAGTCTATTTTTATTAATGATATAGCAAATACAGACTGAAATTCACACTAATGGTTGCATAGAGCCATGAAGGGATGCATGCATCGGATGGAAACAGCAACACACAAAACAGGAACTTCTGACACTAGGAAGAAGTGATTTCTAATGGATTTATTCTACAAGAAAGATTTCTTTCAAGATCTCAGCCCACCTCCTGGGCAGCTGATGTTCAGGACCCTACAGTCCTGCTGCTGCCAATTCTTTAGTAGCACACAGCTATGCTTAGAAATAAAGAGCCAGCTTCAATTCAAGAGTAGCCTCAAGTCTTTTCAGACTACTACACTACACTACACACCTTGAAACAGAGAAACTCAGGCGGCCTCCAGGATTATTAATGGTGCTTCATATAGCCACTTTGCATTTATAAGCCAGATCAAACAGACCAGCTAATTCAGTAGTGCACCTTTAGTCTACAAGAGTATTCAAGTTTAGTCAAACCCCATGGTTTATCTTTAAGGTAAGAAGATAAACAGTTTAGTCGTTCTTCTCACCCCTGTGATGCCGGGCAACTGGAAGAGAAGTGTGCTGCATAAAATTAACTTTTCCTTTTGCAGGAAAAGAGAGAGGGGAGGACCAAGGCTACACCCCTTAGTTAGAATCATCCACCAAGGGTTGTAAATCTTGACCCAGCGAGTTGGCAAGCCGGCACAGAACCAGGTTTAAGTGACTGGGGATCAAATATAGCCAATGTGCACCTCCACTGATCTGCTCAGGAGAAACAAGACTCAGTGCTGGACTCCAGCTGATGAGATTGCAAAGTAGAAAGTAGGATTATGCTAAGGGAAGCTGCTTGGTTAGTTCATGCCCAAGCAAGAAAAAAGAAATACAAAACTACAACTGAGTGGTAATAGAAAGAAGCTGCCATTCAACTCATAATAGTTTATGCAAATCGTGCAACTGGCTAGCTCACAAACCAGAAGTTATTTTAGAGCCTTTTAGTGACCAGACTCAAACCGATCAGCCTGAAAGAGAAAATAGCTTTATTTTTCCAACATTAAAGTACAAATCTACAGAGAGTTTGCTTTTCTTTTTCCAATCCTATGAACAAATCCTGTTGGAGAAGGCCTCTCTTAGCTTCTTGCTAGAAAGCACTTGCAGTCTGGGTCACCAAACAACCCCCTGAAGTGTCCTGTACAGCTTTTTCCATGCTTGCTGGCTTCCATTCTTTCTGTTAAAAAAGGAAATAAGAGGATGGAAGAGCATACTGCCAAGTGTTCTGGTCACAGCATCATGGAGATCCTCAGTTGAGATACCAAGTTGTGACTTTGTCCTTTTTAAAACAAACAATTATATTTTGGAGCAGATGATGTCTCGCATCTTCTATCAGTGGAGGAAAGAGGCAGCTAGAGTCTGCAAGACAAGCCAAGCGGGGTTGTTTTATTTAGGCATTCGAATGTTTGAAGTGGAAAGGGGCATGGGGGAGGGAAATAGGACATGAGACTGCAGCCATCCCTTTTTACTTGCACACATGTGTTGCCATCATTAATAAATAACAATTCTACTTCCAACAGAAACAAAAAGCATCCTTGCCAATTGATACACCTGCCCCTAAGAGGAAGGAGCATCATAAAAAATGTGCATCTGAGCAGCAATTCGATTTTTGCCAATATTGACAGCTTCCTTGCAAAAGGGGAATTTCTCTCTTAAGAGTTTGGTGTTTTTTTTTGTTTTGTTTTTTTTTAAGAGTTGTTTTGTTTTTTTAACTCTTAAAAAAACCAAAACAAAAAACACAACAACTCTTAAAAAACAAAACAAAACAAAAACAAAACCAAAAAAAACCCACACACCTCAAATCTAGAGTGGAGAAGGTAGTTGCTTCAAGTAATGACTCTTCCCTGCCCCTTTTGGAAAGTGCTTATTTAAATTCAGGTGCCCCGAACCAGACCCCAGAAGTAACTCTTCATGGCCATGGGGTTGGTAGCAGGGATACGTCTAAAAGTTTAGGCCATCTGCCTTGCTGGAGGAACAGAAAGACAGTGTCTATTTACCACGCTTCCCTTTTAAAACAAGTATAAGCTTAACTTTTGTAACTTGATACAACGGAGCTATGCACAAGGTAGGCGAGCCAAATGATTTCTGCAACTCACCCAGGATCCCACGAAGGCCCCGACGCACGCATCGTGGGTCAAGACAGGAACGTCCTCACACTCCCTCGGATGGATGCTCTGCAGATAGGACACCGTCTCAGGTTAGGGGCGCACTCTGCACACGCCACCAGGTGTCCACAAGGGACGAAGACGACGGACACATCCTTGTCCATGCAGACTTTGCACATCCGCTCTGCCTGCAGGCGCCGCAGCTGATCCTCTGTGCTCAGCATAGGACCTGCTGCAAAATAAAATCCAGAGCTCTTTCAGCACCTTCCCATCCGACTCGAGTTTCCCATTCTGTAGTTCAAATGAGACTTTAGGAGCCGTGGCCCGTTATTTTGTTCAGAGTTTCGTGCTGCCAAACCTCTTATTTTGGTCACAAAGCCCCAAGAAATCGTGCAGATGTGCTAAAAGGGTTTAGCATTTCAAAGATGCATGTTCAGGGCAGGGGGAGAAATAAGTAAAGCAGGGCATGAGCTACTTATCCATACCAAGCTCTTTTTTTTTGGCATTTGTACAGCTTCTTATGCAGTGGGCCCTTAATCCAAGTGTGGCCTCTAAGCTCAACTACAGTGTAGTACAATACATTCCCCTTCACAGTTCCTCTGTTAAAGCCAGAGGTGAGGAGCCCTGGGTAGAGAGACCCCCTGCTATTGTCTGGGCAGGGCCAGGAAGCTCTATACATTTTCCTCTTCATCTCACCTGGTTCGTCGGAGCACTCAGCTTGGGCTTCCTCCTTCAGTCCCGATGTACCGCTGTCCCTTGGAGCAGGGTCTGCATAAACTAGAAGCAACAAACAGGGCAATGTTCCCATGGTGAGAAATACTTGGCTTAAAAAGGAAGTGGTCCCTTGGTGTTCAAGTACCCTCCAGGTCAAACATACACAGCTGGTAGATGAAAGCCAGTGACATTGCACCCTCCACCAAGCCAGGGGTGCTCAGACAGGTGTCACCACATGTTGGTTAGCCACAAGTTAAAACCCAGCTCACCGCGTTTAGCAAACATAAGCTTTAGGAGAGTAGTAACAGAACATGCACGTGTTGTATTCTCCAAACACAAATGTCCCCTTTGGACCATTGATAAGATTGGCAGCTGCTTGTAGCACATTAAAGGATAGAAATGTAAAAAAAAAAAACACCAAAAACACCCCAAAACACCCACTATATACACAGTGCAGTTGCACTCTTCTTTCCCATATAGAAATCACCTCATTCTCACATTAGGGGTACCCATCCCAGGAGTCTGCTCTTTAACAATTGCCTGTATCCTCATGGTTTTACAGCCCATGAGAAGTTAGTAGCACACTTTCTACCATCATCTCCATTTTATATCCAGCAGCCACACAGGGCTTGTACGACCTTCCTGGATCGTCCGGCCCAAGGAATCCATTTCTGAATATTTTGTACCCTTAGCATCAGTCTGTCGGGGACTAAACCACCCTTGTACCCTTACCATCAGTTTGTGGGGGGCTAAATTCACAGCTGTCAGGCCAAGAAAAGCAGCTCTATTTTGGGAAATGGCCAACTTCAGATATTCCAGTAACTGGAGACTGTTGGGCAACAACAAACTCATTCCTCGATATCACCGGGATATGGTGGAGGCGCATTCCCTAAATTTCATTCTAGGAAAAGACCCAAGAGAAAGCTCCCCAAGTGCTCCAGTGAGTCTGAGAGCAGGTGCACGGTGTTACTTTTCAGCAATCAAAGATACCTGCCGCCAAGGGATGGGTGGGTCACTCCTACCTCTGCTTCCTTCTGCACTGCTGCTCTCCTCCCCATTTGTTTGAAGCAGATCCGAAACCAGCTCAGACTCAGATAAGTAGCAAGTTCCAGTCAGCAGGTATTTACTCTGGGCCAAGCTAATCACCAAGCTGGGGTCAAAGCCCATCTGCAGGACATTCTGCACTACGGAAGACTGATCCAGAGGAGATGGCAATTCCCGATTCCCCATAGGATCTGCAAAGCACAGCGAGGAGATACTTCACCAGGAAGTGGGCCAGCTCCCACCACTGAAGGACATGGCAAGGATATGTCCGAGTGCATTAACTTGCCTAAAGACTATTCCAAAGTGTTATATAATAAATTGAACATTTGGCTAACATTTTCCATCTCTCAAGTGGCCCAACTTCATGCAGTGTATCAGCTAATACTTTCGATCCCAAGAACGTGGTATCAAACGAGTCCTACCAGATATCACAACAATAGACAAGTCATTTTAATAGCTATGGGCAGAGTTTTTTGATCTCTATATTCAGTGGTTCATTTCCCCTCCCAGCTAGCAGTGCAGGAACAAGCTGTTTGGAGTCAGAGGTGCAACCTGGACCCTGCTGATTTCAAGAGTTTTGCAGCAGGCTTTGGTGGAGTTGAGGTAATGAAGACCTGGTACCCCCTTCCCCAAGAGACACGGCTTTCAATCAAGAGTCCCACTAGACAGAGCGTTAACCTTTGTGATTCAGAGTGAGAACCAACTAGTCTGATAGGGTTAGACTGCAAGGGCAGTTCATACCAAGTCATTCCTCACCTGGCCAGGGTCAGAGATGATACTAGAAACATGATCCAACAGCAATTCTGATGCTTCAGAGACCTACTGTTGGTGTTCAGACCAACGTGCAGGCATTTTGGCTTCACTGGTGGCAAGGTTAGCCCCTCTGCCCTCACCTCCAAGCACAAGTAAATCTAGTTGCAAGCACACACAATACTCCCATCACAAAGAGGGTCAACATTCACAGTAAGCAGTGTCCCAAGTAATCTACCCTAGAAGCTGAGGCTGAGCTTATGTCTCTCTTCATAACCCTGGGTCCACAGCCCAGGGCATTCACTTAAGTCATAGAAAGTAGAGTTGAAGGAAGCACAGGAGGTCACATCTAGTCCAACGCCCTGCTCAAAGCAGGACCAGCCCCAACTACATCATCCCAATCAAGGCTTTGTCTACCCGGGTCTTAAAAATCTCTATGCTGGTCATGATCTACTCCCCACCCAACCAAATCCTTAAAAAGCCACCAGCCATGAGGCATGAATACAGATAAATAAGTGTCCATCACTGATGGCAGCTTAATGTACTTCAAGAATTTCTTCCTTCAGCATCTCAGGCATTTGTAAAAGCAAGCTAGACTGACTACCAGCCGTCGTCGAATCCCAAATACTATAGAGTACCACCAAATAGGTTTAAAGCCATAGTTTCTTCCTCAACCTGCTCCAGAGTCACCAAGTTGGAAAGTCTTTATTCTGCAAAGGTTAACAGTGCATTAGCAAATTGGCCCACAACTCCTTGTTTACCAAGGATGGGCTTTCAACATGCATATAGAGAACTTCATCCTCAGTTTTCCCCTCTGCTGTGATCAAGCATGGTGCAAAGATGGACCTGTTTTGAAGTCCAGTTCTCTTGGTGCAAATGCACAGAATTAGCAAATACCACTGAAGCAGAGAGCAGTTTCTAACAAGAGGCAAGTCCGTTCTAGTCCAAACTCTGTTCAGACTGCCATAAAAAGCCAATGCAACCTGAAAGTGCAGCATCTTTCCTCTTACTTATGTTCAGGATCCAATCTCTGTGGGACTAGTTCCCAAAAAAAATTGTGACATTTCCAGGATCATCTGAATTCGAAATTTCTACTCTACATTCTCAGATTGGCTGTAGCTCCAGATGCCTCCGGAGATCTTTTGAAAGTTAGATCTACCAATGACACAGGCAACATCACTAACCATTGAGGAACCTCGAGAAATGCAGTTGGGCACCCAGGATCCTGGATGTCTACCTGAGCTAGCCAAGACTTTGATCTGCAAGACTGGTGTATGCAGTCTCAGTAGAAATCACCTTTGCTTCTGGAAGTTGCTTCTCGCATCAAAATGCAAGCCTCTCTGAAAGGGATTCAGCATGCCATCTCCAGAGTACTACACAGAAGCCAGAGCAGTCAGACAAAAGAGCCAGGACTTGCATACAACCCACCTTGGATGGCAGAGGGTTCTTGTTCATCCCGAGACCATGAGTCTCCCTGAAAACATTACAAGATGGAGTCAGAAAAAACAAGTCTCTTCTGCATTCATCCCATTCATTGCATTTAAAAAGAAAAATGTTACACTCACCAGAGGTTCTTGTGGGTTGAAAGAAGTCTCCTGAACCCTGGTAACAAATGCTCTCCCCTTTGACTGCAGCAGAAACTCGCACCTAAGGAGAAGGCAGCAAATAAATTCAACCTGGCACTGCCACCCCCACGCTCAACTGGCAGCAGAACTTGTCTGGGATCCAGCTAAGCTTCTGGATGCAGTGATCCATGCACATTGATGGGGGATGTTTTTGCATACACAGCTAAGAGGAACATTTCACGGGAGTGGGAGGTTCCTCCATCTGCTTTACAAAGCCTTCCAGTTCTAGCAGGAAGAACAGCGGTGGTCCAAGATTCCTGATCCTCCCACAACAGCAAGCGTCAGCTCACATTTCCCTAACAGCCTCAGTTGTAGAGCCTTTTGGCCCAAGATTGGCTCAGGGAAAGACAAATAAGCACAGTCCCATGGCTCCTGTAACACAAAACCACTACGCTATATCTTTCCGTTTGCACAAGACCAAAAGAATCCAAGGGCTGCTCCACTTCCAGGGACGACTCAAGGGCAGTGTTAAGGTTAAAACTAAAACTAATAGTTTTATTTTTCAGAGAGGAAGCCAGACTTTGCCATCTGTCCACTCAACAGGGGTTCAGGTCTGTTCGCTGCTCAGGCTTAACTAGTTTAAGTCAACAGACATGACATTTGAGAGCCGTGTCACTCGACGGGGTCTACATCCACTAGGACTTTGCTCTAGAAGAGCCTCGTGTCCCAGGTGAAGCATGCAGAATCTCTGCTTGGTGCTATTGCCAGTTAAATATAGGATCCAGTTTCAATCCAGCCAGAAACAATGGTGAACAGAAAGCTGTCATTAGGATATAAGGCTATATAAAGGGAGTCTGGTGGTTTCAGTCTTAATATCCATGAACCGTTGTTGAAATCTGCAGCTACCTTGGCATTGTGTAAGTGCCCAAGGGAGATGGAGCTCTTCTGAAGACAACGGCACAAGTAGCAGTTCAAAATGTTTCGATGGCTGGAGGATTTCAGCTTGTAGGCAGATCATTTGATTGGGATATTCCTTTACAAACACAACAGTACACATAGGAAAGATGACTGTTGGACTAGAGGAAAAAAATCCCTCACCCCACTCCAAGGAACTGAACACATGCAAACGGGTGCGGGCGCACACAGACCGCAGTCTGCACGCCGACTTTCCCTTTGTGCTTTCAGGAGATGGAGGCCAAGCTGCTTGTGCTCAAAGCAAGAATCTGCATGCTTTTAAGAGCTGCCATCCCAACGTAACAGGTTGCACCGACACTGATGCAGCCCTCGTTATCCCTTTATGCAGAATTCATTGTAGGTGCTCCCACAAGGCCATAGTCAGTTAAGGCTTCATTATACTAGTCCTGCCACAAACAACTATTAGGATACCCTGAATTACCTTGGAAACCATTTAGCATGTTCCTTCCAGGGGTCATCTCCAAGCATCCAGTCCCTCATGGTACCATCACAGTAAAAACATTTTACAGTGTCACCGTGACCTGAAAGAGAGGAGACCAGATGTTAAGTAGTAAATACACAAGCAATTACTCACACAAACCCAGGGGCAAGGATGTGGCTACTGGCAGAAGTGGGGGACGCACAATACATCACTCTCTCACCATAACTAGCCAACAGGACAAGTGGCAAAGCACCTGCACTGGAACAGTTCAACAGTTCTGGGTCATGAAGATTAGGACTTCTCTTTGTCCAAAAGCAGGATGTCAAATTAAAAATTAGGGTTCATAAACATTGGGTCTGACTAGGTTGATCAACTGCAGCTGTTCCATTAATGAGCCACCTGGATGGGAGTTTCCCCAAAGTCTTGACTGCATGTTGGGTTGTGGGAAGCACGTGTGTTCACACTCGCTCTTTCCACAGTTCTACGTTCAAATTCTACCTGTGCAACACTTCTTATGAAGTTGTACTACACAAAGCACACACCTCTCTGCTTGTGGAAACAGTCAGATGCTCAACTGTTGAGCACAACTAAATCCCAGTGCATGATACTGTACCCTGTTCTGGCTTCCTTAGCAAGGAGGGTTGTCACCCCGAAGCATTCGGAGACAGAATAGCGCATGATCAACATGCCCAATACAGTAGACACTTCTAGATAAAGGTCCACCCTCCTTTTCAGCAGAGGTGTCTATTCTAGACAAATTCCTGGGACTCTGTAGGATTTTTCACCCCCAAGTTTGGCCCTTTAAAGGAAACTAAAGCAATCTCCATTGAGCAGTTGCATCCAGAATCACTGAGCATTCAGATGCCGCCGAGTAAGGGAAATGTTTGGACCAGCTAGGCTGGGCTATTCCGGAGCATCTCTGGTCAAGTGACCTGTGGGCTTGCCACATTGTTGGATTGCATCCTGATCGGTCCCCTGCTGAAAGACCGGCACTCAGACTTTTCAACAGGTGCTCAGCAGGTGGATAATAAATCCCAATGGGAAAAAAAAAAATACACAAAAGGTTTCAAACTACAGCCACTGCCTTCTAGTCTGTTCTGTTTTCTGGACGTGGCTGATTTAAAGAGAGACCAACAAAAGGAGACAAAAGCAGAGAAGGGCTTTGCATGTCATGATTGACCTGGGACCTGTTTGTATGCATACATAACCAGACTTGTATACATGTGTGCAATTTGCATTATTTGTTGGGTTTACAGCAAGATCCATTTCTCATTTGGCCAAGACCCCAGCTGACTTCCTGCCCCTGGGGCAGAGGGCTGGACTTGATGATCTTCAAGATGCCTTCCAGCCCTAATGTCAATGAAATCTATGAAGACCTTGCACAGGTGAAAATAGAAGAGCAAGTGTGCAGGGGACCCAGCTAGCCCTTTCAAAACTAACACATCTCATGAATGCAAGGCCAGCTATATAGATAGCCCCACAAATGTACAGGCCACAGGGGTGAGCAGCAATACAGCTCAACCAGCACCAGCTTTGTAGGACAAGGATGCCTTTTCCCACTTAGTTTCCTCTGCACACCATACTTAACAGAGCACAGGACACTTGCAATCTATTGTCAAATAATTTAGTGCAAGAGCACCAGGACTTCAGTGCTATTCTTATCTCTATTGCTAACTGGCTTTGGGCCTCAGTTATTGGGCAGACTGGCATTTGCCATTCTCTAATGAATGCCATTCAAGTGTGCTCCACTATCTAGGATTACAGAAGAGCTCGGTGGTTTTACAGCCAAGGAACACACCGCAGGGATGGTTTCATTTCAGACAACTTCTCAGCCGTAATAACGATCCTCTGCAACATATGCAACAAAGCCTTTCCAAAGAAAACAATGGGTTAGAGTACATTCATGCTCACGTGCATGCCGTACATAAAGAACATCCCACGTTTGTTTGCACAAGGCTAATGTGCCTATAGTTTCATATTAACAATCCAAATGCCTTTAGGGATACAAGCAGTAACAAACCAGCACCACTCAGTGCTCAAATTTGGGGTTTAAAACACAGATTTAACTAGATCAATGGTTCTCAGCCTTTTTAGAGGCACCTCTCCATAAGTTGCTAGTTGAGTAGCACCCAATTTCAAGAACCTCCTTACACAGGGGCTGGGCAATAGGGGTGGGGGAATCATCCAGAAAGGGATGAGCCTGGTTTACCTGCTGACCTTTTCATTTCTTGCAGCATCCTTCAAATTATCTGGTGCCCTGGCACCTTGGTTGAGAATCACTGAAGTGGATTTGGGGCAGGGGCAAGAGGATGTATAAAACTGTGTATAGAGCTTAAGTAAGAAAGTCTTAGAGCTAAGAGATCCTTTCAAGTGTGCCACTCATGTTAGTGTTAGGTGTGCAACACTTGCATACAATTCACAAGATAAACCCAGTGATTTCAAATAGGAATCCACGGTGTCAAAAAATCTTCTGGCCTGTTGCGACCCAAGTTCCTTAGAGCACAAGTAATTGCCGGACTGGTTTTCCATAGTCCAAAGACTGAAAGCCAAGAACTGGTATTTTCTAATGAGTACCTTGAATCCAAGAAGGTTGAGGACCCCTCTTGGACAAACCCTTGTTTCTGGTCTGCCCTATAACTCCTTTAAGCACCCATAGCTTTTAGTTTAATGGAGTGATGAACAGAGATTCAGTGCATGTGCAAAGCATGGAGAGAAGCTCAGCCTGACCAGGAGACCCCACTAGCACCATGCAGCTGTGCAGTGTGCACCAGTTAGGAAAATAAAGAATTAAAAAAGGATAAGTAGCAATCAGTGACCTGAACAGGAGTCCCCTCCTCACCCTCCCTCCTGCTCCAAGGGTAATGTTTGCCCTTCAAGAGTACCTTTTTCTGTAGCCCCCTGGAAAGAAAGAAACCCACCATGCACTCAAAGCATCTAGGAGCATTCAAACACAGGCAGGAATAGCACTGAAGTGCAGAGCTGCTTTCAAAGTCTAGCTTGTGCCATTCAAGGAATAGTCTTGGAAACTCCTAAATTTTAACTTTAGTTGTTGAATCTCAGGAGGTTCCTTTGAATCACTGAGTCGGAGGCTGTTCCAGGGCACTCGCCTTCTCTATCCATGATTACGAAGCTAGCTCAGCTTCTGAAGAGGCAATGGCCTTGGACGGTCAGCTCTCCTCAAAAAAACACTCCCCACCTCATTTCCACACACGCATTGGTTGGGGGCTGGGACATTGAACCACGGCCTCAGAGTACTGAAAACTCAGTACTATCCAACACATGCACATCATCTACATAACGCCTCCCTCACCTTTACCCTTACTGGTGCCTTGTTACAGCCAATTGAAGTATGAACTGCAAATACTTCAGGACAGGGACTTTCCACCACAGCTTGGTACAGATTTGGCACCGTGATTTGGCTGCAAACCATATTTGTGCAGCTGGGGCTCCCAGATACGAAAGCAATATAGAACAAATCCATTAACTTGTTTCAGGCTTTTGCAACTATGCTACACTTACAGGCATTAAATGCAAAGGGTGAAAACCTCAACAGCCAAATTCAGGTGCTAAATGGTTAGCAGCTCCAGTTTCTCCGAGAGCCCGACATACCATTCAGGAAAGTGCTCTGAACAGGTCGTGCTGGCATCTCATGTCCAGCAGGCGATAGTCACCTTCTGCCTCTGGTGGAGAGTTTTAAATCGCCTAATCCTGCATTTAGCATCCGGATGAGGTGCAGTATAAAGACCTAGATAGCCCCGCATAGAAGGAGGTCTTCCTTCCTCAACATACCTGTGTAAAAAAACCCTGCACGAGCCAGCTGCTCCGGGTACATCTCATTATAGGGTGGCCAGTTATGGAAAGTGGCTAGTCGCATCTCCTCCATCCTCATCTCTGGGTATTCTGGATGGCTGGGTAGGGCAGTCTCCTCCGTGTCCAGCCTCTGCAAGAGGCTGAAGATCTGCCCATCCACACAGTCCAAGATGTCCCGAATAGGGAGCATCTCCTGCTCCTGCAGAGATAACGCCTGCTCGTTCCCAACCTCTTTGCCGCAGGCAAACCTGCAGGAAGGGAAGAACTTCAGGTGTTCGAGCATGGGGACGTCCCCAGCTTCCCAGCTTCTTAGGATCCCTCCACAGCAGAAGCACTGCACTCTGTCCCCAGGGCCCAGGAAGAAGAACCCAGCCTTGGCTAGGTCAGGGGCAGAGACAGGATTGCTGTCAGGCCAGTGCTGGAAAGTCCTCAATCTCCTCTCCTCACACCACATGCTGGATTTGAAGAGTGGCAAATTCCTTGGCTCAGCTTCAGTGTCCTCTGCTGGTAAAATGTCCTCCATGCTCCAGCACTGAAAGAGAAAAGGAGCCCCGAGGGGAGTGAGCCGAGCGCTGGATGTCAGGCAGCCCCTGATCAAGCTGCCAGCCTGCATTTCTGCATCCCTGCCGCCAGTTCTGGAAAGCTCCTGGCCTCGACAAAGCCAAGTATGTTCCTGAATGGCAGCCAAACCAGAGATCCAGCTTTTCTAAGCCCTGCTGCTTTCCCCTGCCCTTTTGCAGAGTCCCGGCTGGTGTCCACGGGGAAGAAAACAGCAGTTTCTCCCTCCTCCTGTCAAGTTACAGGAAACCCTAAGCGCTTTGCAAGGACAGAGGAAACAAGGCAAAGCCTGTTCAATGTGTTTGGCTAAGTCACCCCAGCTTCAGGCTCTCATCTAATTCTCAGTCATGTCCCTGGCCTTTAAACAAAAAGTTAAAAGATTCAGTCTTTCGGCATTTCTCTAAATTAAAAGGCAGCTATTTCAACATGCCAGAAGGCTGCAAAATAGAGAAGACCCAAGCACCCCCGTTTCTTCTTGATGTCCACTTAAAACAAAGAAAGCTTCCAGTTAGAAACTATTAGCTCCTCTTCCAATTATACCTATACAATTTGGTACTTAATTAGCATTGTAGCCTGGGCCATCTGAAGAGGCAGCTTGCATCTTCTCTTCCCAATATCACAGCAGCAGTATTGCAAGAAACTGTCTAAAGTTTCACACTCACTTCCCTGCGATGATTTTCTTGTGTTGTTGGCAATGAGACTAAAAATGTTCAGACCAGATTGAAATGAAAGAAGGTGGAAGGGAGAGGAAAAGGCAATCACCCCAAATACCCCAGCTTTACCACCTTGCTGTAGAACGTGTTTCTTTCTTTAACCCTTGTGGACTGTACAGCACCATTATACCCATATAGCACCTTGTGTGCCACCCATTACAATTGGCATCACTGCTACAGAGATGCCAATGAGAAAGAGTATTTGGAGACCTAGCTAGTCTAGTAAATCTTGCAGAGTAAGGGGTGCAAAAAAATATTGCTCCCATATAGACGAGTTGACCATGGCATTGCTAAGGAGTGAATGGGCTCAGTCTCCATTGTGAATCCAGGGTTTTGTGGATGCTAACTACTCACTGATATTTAAAATGAAGGACAGTCTCAATCAGTGCGAGCCTGCTCAGCTCCCAGAGAAGGGAGACCGGGTACACCCAGTACTGCAGGACAACTAGCATTTCCTTCCATAGCCAGAGAGAGAGAGATGGAGAGCAAGAGAGATCCCCCATCTCCATATTAAATAGGGTGTTTGTGCTTAACGTTTTATTTTTTTCAGACTGCTAAAGAACATATATTCAATCAGGCAAGCAAGATACCAAAGCAACCATTCAAGAACATCACCACAATTTGTGTAACCTATGCAGAACAGCTGGAGTCAGCAATAGGTAGAGGGGTTTAGAGAACAAGTGCTGCTTAGTGAAGTTAAGTGCCTGGGGCTGCTCTAACCTACTTCCTGGGCTTCTCTTGGGAGAGCTGCAGTGACTTGCTTGTATGGGGCAGTTCTGCAGCACTAGGGTTATTTTAGTCCTGGCAGAGCAAGACGGTCATTCATGTCAAACCAACAAGTATTGTTATGCAAGAGAAACTCAATAGGACTCACCAGGTGCTTACCTAATGCACAGCAGAACAAGTTTGTCAGTAGAGGAGAGGGGAAAATGGTGCAAGATTACAGTCTTGCTATATTCTTATTTGTTGGGGGAAGAGGAGTTATTCACCTAGGAGGGGATGCATCATATGCTTTTCGTTGCTTGTTTAAGTCTGGGACAACACAAACCACCCAGGTCATGATTTCATGCTCACCTTGTCTCAGAATCACCACCTTTGTATTAGATAACTATTAGCAGTTAGTTAGCCTTCATAGGATCCAAATTCCCAAAACCAGATTGATATTTCAAGTGATCGCATAGGGATTAGAAGCCAGTCCTCCTTCCCACCACCACCCAGCACACTTTACTGTGCTTTCTTGAAAGCAATTACCCAAGCCCAACTCACTGAAAACTGAGGTTAAGCATCCTGTTTAGCAGGGTCCTTATTTTAAAGAGAGGCTCCAGTTACACTCAAAACTTCATCCTGCTCCACATACAATTCACTCTCAAGAAGGGGGAAAGCCACTTACCAGTCGTCAGACCCTACACTGTGGGAGCATTTCAAAATGGATCCAAGCCAGGACCTCCAAGAAAAGACAACTTGCTTTTCCAACCCTTTTTAAGACTACAAGACTCAACTGCTTTGCCCTGTGGCTGAAGCAAGGTAACCTCAGCCCTCTTTTTTAAAGACAATACTGATGCCTTTCTGGAGAAGATGGTCTTTCTAATAGCACTAGAGTGATTTCACCTGCTAGGAAGGTCCCTTCCTATTACTGTTTTTCCCCAGTGCTGAAGTCTTTATTAGTCATGCTGGCCTGTATCTGAGACTGCCCACCAGAGAAGGGAGCGGTATGTCTGTCCAGCTGTGTCTCCTAATATCCCATCAGTAAATACATGTTCAGGCAGCCAGCCTTGTGCTGTGGTATTTAATTCATCCCATCTGGACTCCCTTCAGGTAGGTGCTCATTAAGAGCCCCACTACTTTATTTAGTGGCTGGATCAAGGTTACTTGAAGGATGCTTTAACATTATTTTCTGGAGGATTTCTGCTGAAGAATGGTTATTAACCCCTGCTAGGAGGTCTCTTATTGGTTAGCAGGTATAACAAAGCCCTGGATCATCTGACCTTATATTTATCTGCATGGAAAAATGCACTTGACTGAAAATATTAGAGAAGTGCAAGTAATTACCCAGAAAACCAAACAGATTCGTTAGTTCAGCTGAATATTTATGTGCAAGTAGTGCATTCCTCATACTAGGAGCTGGATTCATTTTATTTTATTTTTTCATGGAAATAAGGTCCAGATCCCACAGACACAACTGCTCCCAAAAACATTCCTCGGGTACATAAAGTTAAGCATAAGTGTTCATAGGTTCCCACCTATGAAAAATCCCTTTACATTGGTTGCCCAATCTAAAATGGTAAAATTAAACACTTTTTGATTCATAGGCATGTTAGGAGAGTACGTTCTTTAGGGCCTAATTCTCCACTGTACAAAAGTCCCTGTAGATTGCTCTAGCAAGGTAAAGGGACTCACAATTGGATAAAATAGCATGTTAATCCAATTTAAAACCACCTGGCACTGGTGTGAAGTGAACCTTGATGGAAATTGGAGTCAGGTCCATGTATCTGTGTTTCACTTGGATGCTTCAGTGAGGGGGGTGGCATGTGCAGGTCAAAAGCATTTCTCCATAAGATACTGGACTGTTCCCTTTGGGTCAGCGTGAGAAATTTTGGCAGGCAGCATGATGGTGAAACTGTAACTATCTTTATTACATTGAACAAATGCAGGTTTCTCCGTAGGACCATTGTTTCTCTGGGTGGTTACGTTTCTGAAATTAGAACTTTCTTTCTTTTAATTTCTGCTGGTATGACCTCCTATTGCGTACTTCTGTTCTGTGTCTTCTTGTTTCCCATGAAATGTATGGTAAAATAAACCTGTGATGAGAAAGGCAGAAACACAGGCTGACATGGCGAGGGCTTATTCAAAGAGATTTGAATGGTTTGCTTCAGCTATCTTTTAACAGAACGGAGCGACTCTAGCACCTCTGCGGTTTTTCATCTTTCTCTTCGCTTTCCTCTGGTCACGAATCAAAAAGAATGATTTTAAGCTGGGTTTTCAACGGAGCAAGTCTATGAACACCTGTCTCTTCCCTGCTACATTTTTCTATATTGGAAAACAGAGCATGCTGCCACTCATCTTACAGCAAAAAAAGCTGTCGAAACATGCCTAGCCCCTCATTAACCCAACAATATGGCAAGTATTTAATGTCTTGTAAAAATAGTGTCTCGTTAGACTGCTTCTTTCCATAAGAGGGAGGAGAGGGAAAGAAGACTTGGCTTTCCTCTTTCCAGAGAGGTCCTATAAAACCAGTTGTGTGTTTTGTTTTTTAAAAACCCAAAATATCTGTATAAACATTGGAGGTTATAATCTGTCATTGTGTGCTTTATTTTTTAAATATGCTTTAATTAAAACCTTGACGTGAAAACATAATGACACGCTATGAACGGTAGGGGACACTGTTTTATTTCCAATGCTGTCCACAGCATACTGATGAAAAATGCTTCCTTTAAGAGAAAAAAAAAAAAGAAATCCCAGGCTGATGCATATAACCTCTTCTGCTCCACCAAACCTCTTCTCTACAAGTTTGTGCGTTTTACAGAATGTAACTTAAAAATACAAGCAAGGCTACTCTGAACAATTCCCATTAAAGGGGCATTTGGGGGAGCTACTGGTGCCTAATAGCAAGGCACCTTCTACTAAATAACAGATTAGCAACAAAACTTCATTCACATGAAGCATCTTACAGCCAACCCTCTGGCTCAGCAACAGCTGGTATTAGTATATCTATTTCACAGAAGGGGAAACTGAGGCACAGGAAGATTAAGTGATGTGTCCAGGCTCATACAGCAACTTGGGCAGAGCCAAGAACAGGCCCAGGTCTCTTGATTTCTAGGTGCCCAATTTAACGAACAGATTTGTGAGAAAGGAGGAAAATATCCTCAAATGAGCTGGGAATCAGAGTTTAAGGGCCACAAAGCGAGGCTGCTTTTTTATGTGAATAGTTGCTATATTAACATCTTCCTAATGGTACCTTATCTGTGTAACCCCCCTGCCACTGATTTCCCAACCTACCACCTCGCAGCCTCGTTCATCATCTCAGTAAATACCGAAGAGCAGAGAAGTCTCTAATTACTGAGGCTTTATTACTATTACAAAATGTGTTGTAATACATGTATGCTAAAAAATGAAATCTATGAAAAGTGTTCACATGAATCATAAAACTGCTACCAGTGCTGTAAGCCACAACCATCCCAACATGGGAACAAAGTACACGCACTACCTTTCATTTTTGTCCAGTCTGCTGGTTGTAGCTATGGCTTCATTTCTCACTTTGTGTCACCTCTTCACTCTGGTGGTCCATGTTACTGACTGCATTCACATCAATAATCAGGACTCACAGTAGAGGTGATACCTTTTAATAGACCAGCTAGATTTTTGCAAAAAAAAAAAAAATCACATTAATAATGTCCTTTAGCTCCCTCCAGTTCTGAGGCCAGGTGCTGCCCCTTGTACAGAGCACTTGAGGTTCCCTGTTCCTAGGGGTGCTACTGCAACCATCTCTCTTAAAATCTTTGGAGGATGCCTGCCTCTTACAGTGCCAACAAAGCCTGTCAGCCAGGAGAGAGGGCCTAATGCACTTGGTTCTCTGATGGAAAACTCCAAGACATCCATGTAAGGTCTTTACAGTGGAAAGTTACAGTCTTCACCAGAGTAGAGCTTTCTATTTACACTGCCCAAAGGATCTCTTCTTTTTTTTAAAATTTCATTATAATGCATGCTGCCACACAGGTAAAGAGCTTTCCCCTTTGGCTATCAATGCTTCCTCTGGAACGCTTTCTCCCAGAAAGCTATTTTTTTTAATTCCTCATTGAATTTGTCAATTATAATGAAATTGCAAAGCTAGCATATTACTAATGATTCACAAAAAAAAATCAATTGTCCAGCTCAGAATTTCACAGTCCTTTACAAATAATAATGAAACCTAAAGTCTCCTCTCTGAAGCAGGAATATATTATGATAACCAGTTTACAGGTAGGTAAACTGAGGCACAGATTTGTGATTTACAAAGGATTTGCGATTCTCAGTCTCTTGCGCTCACACTGCTTCTCAGACTTTTTTTTCTTCTGAGATATTTATGGCTTGCATTAATGTAGCATCTGAATGCCCTGTAATTTTGAATGTAGTTAATGCATTTTAATACCATATTTTCCTGTATACAATACACACCGTCTGCCCCAAAACTAGCCCCCCAAATTGGAGTGCCTGTATTAAGCAGGGACGCTGATTTTCTGAATGGGATAGAAGCATCCTGCTCTGATTCCTGCTCCACAATGCATCACCTGCTGCATGACTATTCAGGTAGCTCATTGTTCTTCACTCCAGAGGTATTGAAGATTGTCTCTTCTTTTTAATGATCTCAATGTCCCATTAATCAAGCTAACCTTTGCTAGCGTGATTTTGCTGCCTGCTAGCTCCTCCTGGTATCTCTCCACCTATTTCACAGCCTTGGAGACAATTTAGCTCTTTTCAAAATCATAGCTCCACCCATGGGGCGCATCTAGATGAGTGTGCATGTGCCTCTTGCCCCGCCTCAAACCCCTTTGAGGCGGGGCAAGAGGCACGTGCAGGAATAAAAAAATGTTCCCCACACTGCAAACTTGCAGCGCGGGGAGAAAATTAGACCCCTGGTGTCTAAAAAACCCACTTCGCAATAGAGCACAGCAAGGCACGGTTCGAGACCATGCCTGGAGCCAGCAGGGAGTTGGTCCTCCAAAAGAGACACACTGGTTTTGGGTGTGGGTGGGTGAGGGGTGGCAGGGGGATATGTGGGG
>NW_005842000.1:882524-894579 GCF_000455745.1 Alligator sinensis | reverse complement strand
ACACACACACACACACACACACACCACCACCCACCTTCCCCCACACCCCTTCTCACCCTCTTCCTGCAAACACCACATCCCCCCATCACACACCCATCATGTGCGAAGAAAACCAAAAGCACACATCAACACATGCAGGTATTTAGAATTTATTGTACCACGATGATAGAGACACTGGCAGGCTTCCACATTGCTTTAACATTGTAAATATACCAATAAAGCATTGCCCAACTGATCGCTGTCTCTCTCTGTCTCTAGGGGGGTGTGTGTGTGTGTGTGTGTAGAGTGGTTTTTTGTTTTAACTGTGGAAGAACATGGATTTTGGGGTATTTTTAAAAATGGATTTGGGATGCAGCAGTCCAGCTGGCACAAGGAGTAGTATCCCAGGTACCAAGTGGCTGGGCCCCAGAAGCTCCTGAGAGTGAGTAGCCCTGAGCTACTTGCCAGGGCAGCTTTTTGTACGGATAAGGCCAGGACAGGGCAGCTTTTTATACTGCTGGGGACAGCACAGGTTCTGCCCCGGGCTCTACCTTGGCTGCAGATCCGGGAGGAGCCAGACAGGGTTATTTTGCCCTAAGTAGCACAATTTGCTCCACAACAAAGTGCATATCCAAGTACGTGTGTTGAGGCAAAAAGCCCCTGCTAAAATTTGCACTGCTTCTAGTTGAGCTGCTGCAAGCACACGTGCTTGCATGTGTGGACACACCCATGGAGACCAGTCTTCAACAGCAGCTAGGGTTTAAGCTCTAGTTAATCGGGAAAGGGAGAGTGAGTTAGTTGAAGGTTAGGCTCAGTCACAGTGATAACTCTAGAAAAATCTCTTTTTCTTCATTCTGCCTTTCAAAAACAAGGTGCATATTAGCTTCCAGGATGAGCTGCATGTGACAAAATACAGTTTTTGCCATGGCAAAGATGTAGCAGATGGTGTTAACACTCAGGATCTGCTACCTTATACACATGGAACACAGTATTTAACCGAGTGTGAAAACTGCACAACTATCAGAACCACTGATACAGGATCCGGAGAACAGGAAACAGGCATGCTCAATTCCAAAGACTAGGATAAGTCCAATAATAATAATCCCAAATCTTAACATTACCATACAGAAATAGAAGAGGAAGCATGCCTAGATGTCTATCGCGTTGAAATCACAAGCATTTGTTGAATTGCAAGGACCTTTATTATGAGTCTAGACCCTCCATTTTTTCATGAGAGGAAAGCTGGTCAAATCCCTCATAAGTAGCAAAAGGAAATTTAGGGCATGAAAGTTCCCTGGACATTGCCTGGGAACAAATCCTCCCGGTTAATCGGCTTCAGGTTCAGATGCTATGAGAACAAGCCAGGGATTGTACCCAGTCTGAACTTTGCACTTCTGTTCAAACACAGAGCCTCCTCCGACAGTAGAGCATGAGCTTTTGGTTGTTTCCTAGTGAGGTTCCTCATTCCACTTCTATTTGTCCGGTACCCATATCTAAAAACGTTTATCAAGTTAAAGTAAATCGATAAAAGAAAACTTTATCCTATGTGATCAGAAACTGTCTTTCTTGAGGTTGAGCCAAAAGCTGATCTCCTTATCAATCTGAGTAGCTTTGTTTTTACTCAGAAGGATAGTTAATATTCAAATACAATTAATGAAATGGTTTAAAAAAATCAGATGAAGAGCCCAAAGTCCCAGTATCTACCATGTACAAACACGCTTAATGGCTCAGAGCTTGGCACAGGGACCTTCTCTTCCTCAGAAGGTAGATCTCCTTTTATGAATGAAATTGTGATAGGATCAGAAGTATCGTGGGAAAAAATGCACCTTCCTCTTCTTCACACTTACCTCCCTTTTAAAGAACATTTTTGTCACATGGAAAACTTTAGAAAGGCACAATGGGGTGTTAATCCTGGCCAGTTTCCATTTTGAGTAACTGCAATCTGTCTACCCTTTAATTCTTGGTATCTCTCAGCAACATATGGTACTTTTATCATTTCCTGTCCCTAAAGTATTGGGCTATGCTGATATGTAGAGATGAATGGCTACCATTTTTTATCCACCCTGGCCTGTTGTCTACAATTTCTGCAAACAAGACCAAAATGGAAATATAAACATTGAGTTAGCTTCCAAACCTGGCAAAGTTGGGAGTTTCCTTTTATTGAATTTGGGTTTTTTTGCATGCGTCTTTCCTTGTTTGTTCTCCCTTCTTTTTACCTCGCAGCCCAGGTTTGCCATACAGTATGAGGAAAGGAAAAAGAGAGAGAAAAACGGAGGGATTAGGGGAGGACAACATTCCACAACTTAGTTTTTACTCCCCCAAATCTGCAATTTGTTTTCATGCAAAAAAATTCAGCCTCCTCAAGCTTTCAAAATGTTCCATGCAAGATGCTTAATGTTTTACAGGCAATTCAAAAAAGAAAAAAGAGAAAAACAGTACACAGAAAAAAACTAAAGAAACCCTGAGGCCTTCAAAGTTTTTCTTGAGGCACCCTGACACTTGCAATGACAGCCTCCCCTCCCTGCTGCAATTCGGATGGGGAGAAGTGTCAGCATGCCCGAGTCATTTAGCTTTAGGAGGTTTCATGTCAGCTGGGACTCGGTCAGTTAGGAAAGAGGGTTGAGAATAAGGATTGGGAATGACAGTCGGAGTGAGACACTGGGGCTCGGCAGCTAAGAATGACTCTTGGAGCTAGCAACAAGGAGTGGTGGTTGAGAGAGACTTTCATCCTTTTTCCCCTCTCTGAGCAGGATTTGGGTGATGTCTTCATGGAGGAAGTTAACAAGACGCATTATAATCTCTCCCTAATCGTCTCCTACTCCTGTCTCTGACATTGGGGTTTCTCACAGCTCCCCTGCTTCTGTCCCCTTATGTCCCTATGTGCCTGATAGAGGGAAAATAGGGGGAAAATGAATTTTAGAAAATACACATGCTAGAATGGCGTGCTCATAAGTATATATTACGGGGCAGAGTTAAGGCTGTGTTTGGGGCCCTTGCCTGTACAGTTAGCATGTTTAAATTTCTTGTTTAAGTGGCTTTAACTTGGAGTTCCCTGGGCTTGTAATATTTGAGTTTTTGAATGATTACAACATCCTTGAAATGGTTTTTGCCTGTAAGTTACTGAGACAAACTGTCATTCCATCTTAATGGAGGTTTGGGTTGTTTTTTTTTACTAGGATTAGCTAGAATAGGGCATTTGTGGAAAGGGGTAGCTGGGGAATTCTGGAACTGATGTGCACATGATATTTTGAAGTGGACACGTGGCGGAGGGAGGAAGAAAGTCGCAGAGTGGATGGAATAAGAGCAGCACAAACCTCTCAAGGCAGTGGCAGACTGGGACTAGTCAGAGCTGAGAAGTTAATAGGGATAGCAGAGCAGGCCCCAGGATAAAGGCAGTCTTAGAGAAGCAAAAGAAACAAGAAGCAAAGAAAAGAGATGAAGCCAGAAAAAGGATCTGCTGCAGCAGGTTGGAAATGAGAGCAGAGGAAGAATATCAGAGACCACCATATTCCCCAGAACATAGCTCCTGGATCCCTATCTCTTTGAGAGTATGCCTAGTATGAAAAGAGTAAGACGATGCATTTTGATTTTAGTATCAGAAAATAGGAATCGCTCATCTACATGGGTGCACAAAGCAAGAGAAAATGTAAGGGATGAATTCCTAGCTCCATGGAAGTCAGTGGGAATTGACTTTTCTGAAGTCAAAATTTCACCCAAACAATTTTCTTCATTCTTTGCTGAAGGGTTATCCATAAAGACAGGGGTATGCCGATTTGGGATAGCAACCTTGATTTGCTAGAAAAGGGAATGCCACGCCGTCCACTGTTACTCCAATCAGTGCCTTTTTAAACAGATTTCTATAAAATGTATCCAGCCAAGAGAAAAATGCATATTTTGCTTTCCAATTTTTGTCTCTTCTGCCACACCTTAAACACATAGTGCATCTACTCTAGTCTAAATAGCATTTGTTTAAACAAAAAATACCTAATGACATTCAACAGAACTGCCATTGTCTCATGGCTCACGTGAGCTCTATTACTCTGCCATTAATTTCTGTTAAAAAAGGATTTGTCAGGCATTGTTATAAATCTAATGGGGCTCATCCTGCTTTCTAATCGGTGGAAAATCAGTCATCAAGAAACATGGAACATCCAATTTTCCAATTAAACCTTGCTGTAGCTTGGAGCTTGTTTGTTTTTCATGGAGATGTGTCCAGCTGCCTGAATGGCATTTGCGTGAATGGCAAGGAGGCATATGCTTGGGCTATTTAGATTAGCAGGTGTCTATTTTTTCCCCCAAATGAATTCAGAGCAAGTTTCATATGATAGAATAGATATTGGACAAGAGAGATGAGGAAGAAAGAGAAAGTAATATAGAAGACCATCCTGAAGGACACGTGGAGAAGTGTATGGAAACAGATGGAAAATGACTGACTCTGCCCTAAGACGTGAACAGAGATGAACAGTCCTCCCGATTTAATGGAAATAGGCAGATGATGGCAACAAAAACCATCACTAACAAACACGGAGAAACGGGGTGGTAATTTGTAGCGGTCATCCACTGTCCAGCTGAGCATCTTCTGTTACGGCATCACGACGAGGCTGTCTTACCATGAACAGCATGCAGGTGCTGGGGTGATTATATTTGTTAACAGGTCACGCTTTTCATATGAGGTTTCAGTCCTTCCACGTGAATTCACAGGACAGCATGACAATGCCATGTAGACAGGGGAGGGGAAAAGAAGAAAGGAAACCATGTAGCCATGTTCCCATGGAATTCACTTCTATTTCTTTTTTACATCGAGTTATGGATACTCAAGTCAGGCTCATTTCTTTGTCACATCCCATCAAAAAAAATGCAGAACAAAGTCTTTTGTGCAGTGCTGTTTGATTTCTGGGAATTTACACACAGACCCTCTGAGAGATAAGAAAGTTTTAATAGAGGAGGGGAAAAATATCCTTAATCCTTGCTTAGGACATGAGTATTCCCTTGTTTCTCTATGCTGTTTTCTCAGAGAAACTGTTACTTCCCACCGTGCTGAAGCAGCTGAAGTGAAGACATATATCACTACTCTCCATTCTGCATCTTGCTGGTATTTCCTTATCTGACAATGATCATGGTGCATGAATCATATTATTTTTAAAATTTATTTCCATCTTAGGCTGAACTTCCACCCTAGCTTTCCACAGTTTGATGGTTCCTTTGCACAAGGGCCTGTTTTTCTGCTGTGCTGCATAACCACCAGCCCCACAGAGTATACTGAGAGAAAGGGAGGATCCAATCCTATTTGTCTATGTTGGTTTCAATAGTCTTCTGCTTTTTCAAATCTGGATTTCTCCCCTAATAAAAAAAAAATTCCTAAATTTACAGTACAGGTTTCCCTCATTTTATGCTGTACATGCACTCCTGGAAAATGGTGCGTAATTCACATTTGCATAAAGGAAACCCACTTGACAATGTAACAAATAGGGATACGTTGCGAGACCTCGACTGTACTGACCCCCAGATCCATGTCTACCACTTTTACAACAGCAGACAGTGCACACAAGCACAAGGCACTATCATAATGGGCATGGCAACTGCAGAAACACGTGTTACCGATCATGAGCGAGGAGCACAGATCCGTGCAGGAGACTATTTTGGTGCGTGTCACTCCCACCATGCACCGCACAAAGAAGCGGACTGCGGGCTTCCACCACATCGATCATATAAGAGTGAATTTACCTCTCATATGGCAAATTTTTTGGTATAAAAAGGGTCATCACATAAGAGCGAATTCTTACATACAAAACCCACATAAAGCAAGGGAAACCTGTAATCACCAATAACAGTGAAAGGTGGTATCTTTCATTACTGTATCTTGTAATCATTTTTTATGATTCATCCCCAAATTCATTTTTCAATTGCTCTTTTAGGGATTGAGCCAAAGTTTATTGAAGGAAGTGACATTCATGAACCCTAGAATAGGTTAAGGAGAAGGAAAAGGGCATATTTCTTTCCTTTTGGGAAATGTTTTAGCCTATTGCTTTCTTTATTTTCCGCAATTAGATTTTTTTTCTCCCAACTACTAGCTTTAAATAGCTCCTGGATCCCTATCTCTTTGAGAGTATGCCTAGTATGAAAAGAGTAAGACGATGCATTTTGATTTTAGTATCAGAAAATAGGAATCGCTCATCTACATGGGTGCACAAAGCAAGAGAAAATGTAAGGGATGAATTCCTAGCTCCATGGAAGTCAGTGGGAATTGACTTTTCTGAAGTCAAAATTTCACCCAAACAATTTTCTTCATTCTTTGCTGAAGGGTTATCCATAAAGACAGGGGTATGCCGATTTGGGATAGCAACCTTGATTTGCTAGAAAAGGGAATGCCACGCCGTCCACTGTTACTCCAATCAGTGCCTTTTTAAACAGATTTCTATAAAATGTATCCAGCCAAGAGAAAAATGCATATTTTGCTTTCCAATTTTTGTCTCTTCTGCCACACCTTAAACACATAGTGCATCTACTCTAGTCTAAATAGCATTTGTTTAAACAAAAAATACCTAATGACATTCAACAGAACTGCCATTGTCTCATGGCTCACGTGAGCTCTATTACTCTGCCATTAATTTCTGTTAAAAAAGGATTTGTCAGGCATTGTTATAAATCTAATGGGGCTCATCCTGCTTTCTAATCGGTGGAAAATCAGTCATCAAGAAACATGGAACATCCAATTTTCCAATTAAACCTTGCTGTAGCTTGGAGCTTGTTTGTTTTTCATGGAGATGTGTCCAGCTGCCTGAATGGCATTTGCGTGAATGGCAAGGAGGCATATGCTTGGGCTATTTAGATTAGCAGGTGTCTATTTTTTCCCCCAAATGAATTCAGAGCAAGTTTCATATGATAGAATAGATATTGGACAAGAGAGATGAGGAAGAAAGAGAAAGTAATATAGAAGACCATCCTGAAGGACACGTGGAGAAGTGTATGGAAACAGATGGAAAATGACTGACTCTGCCCTAAGACGTGAACAGAGATGAACAGTCCTCCCGATTTAATGGAAATAGGCAGATGATGGCAACAAAAACCATCACTAACAAACACGGAGAAACGGGGTGGTAATTTGTAGCGGTCATCCACTGTCCAGCTGAGCATCTTCTGTTACGGCATCACGACGAGGCTGTCTTACCATGAACAGCATGCAGGTGCTGGGGTGATTATATTTGTTAACAGGTCACGCTTTTCATATGAGGTTTCAGTCCTTCCACGTGAATTCACAGGACAGCATGACAATGCCATGTAGACAGGGGAGGGGAAAAGAAGAAAGGAAACCATGTAGCCATGTTCCCATGGAATTCACTTCTATTTCTTTTTTACATCGAGTTATGGATACTCAAGTCAGGCTCATTTCTTTGTCACATCCCATCAAAAAAAATGCAGAACAAAGTCTTTTGTGCAGTGCTGTTTGATTTCTGGGAATTTACACACAGACCCTCTGAGAGATAAGAAAGTTTTAATAGAGGAGGGGAAAAATATCCTTAATCCTTGCTTAGGACATGAGTATTCCCTTGTTTCTCTATGCTGTTTTCTCAGAGAAACTGTTACTTCCCACCGTGCTGAAGCAGCTGAAGTGAAGACATATATCACTACTCTCCATTCTGCATCTTGCTGGTATTTCCTTATCTGACAATGATCATGGTGCATGAATCATATTATTTTTAAAATTTATTTCCATCTTAGGCTGAACTTCCACCCTAGCTTTCCACAGTTTGATGGTTCCTTTGCACAAGGGCCTGTTTTTCTGCTGTGCTGCATAACCACCAGCCCCACAGAGTATACTGAGAGAAAGGGAGGATCCAATCCTATTTGTCTATGTTGGTTTCAATAGTCTTCTGCTTTTTCAAATCTGGATTTCTCCCCTAATAAAAAAAAAATTCCTAAATTTACAGTACAGGTTTCCCTCATTTTATGCTGTACATGCACTCCTGGAAAATGGTGCGTAATTCACATTTGCATAAAGGAAACCCACTTGACAATGTAACAAATAGGGATACGTTGCGAGACCTCGACTGTACTGACCCCCAGATCCATGTCTACCACTTTTACAACAGCAGACAGTGCACACAAGCACAAGGCACTATCATAATGGGCATGGCAACTGCAGAAACACGTGTTACCGATCATGAGCGAGGAGCACAGATCCGTGCAGGAGACTATTTTGGTGCGTGTCACTCCCACCATGCACCGCACAAAGAAGCGGACTGCGGGCTTCCACCACATCGATCATATAAGAGTGAATTTACCTCTCATATGGCAAATTTTTTGGTATAAAAAGGGTCATCACATAAGAGCGAATTCTTACATACAAAACCCACATAAAGCAAGGGAAACCTGTAATCACCAATAACAGTGAAAGGTGGTATCTTTCATTACTGTATCTTGTAATCATTTTTTATGATTCATCCCCAAATTCATTTTTCAATTGCTCTTTTAGGGATTGAGCCAAAGTTTATTGAAGGAAGTGACATTCATGAACCCTAGAATAGGTTAAGGAGAAGGAAAAGGGCATATTTCTTTCCTTTTGGGAAATGTTTTAGCCTATTGCTTTCTTTATTTTCCGCAATTAGATTTTTTTTCTCCCAACTACTAGCTTTAATCTCACAATTCTGTCCTTGCTGCCTTGTTCTTTTGGGTCGTATCCCTTCTGTTTAATTCCAGAGATTATCCAGGGCATAGACTGACAACTAATAATAATAGGCATCTGTCTGTCTCATGAGACAATAGATTTGTGCCAAGTGAGGCATCAGCTCGTTGAACGTCTGTGAGCGTGGCTCTAAAGCCCAATCCTTGAACGGCAGTCCTTTCTGCACTTATCATGTGTGAAGTTTGTATCTAAAGGTAGTGAAGGTAGTCCTGAATGAGATGCAGGGTTCTTTCAGAGGCTTTTCCATAGACTTGGCGCCAACCATGTTGTATGTTAAGGACAAAGACAAAGGGAATTGGGATGGACCAATTCTTACTTGCAAACCAATTGTTACTTGGAAACTAAGACAGAATTAGAGCTCAGACATCCACAAGTGACAGGCTGTTGCACTGATCCCCTACCTTTCTCATCTCTCCTTTGATTACTGGTTGAAAAGAGGACATGAAAAGACTGGATCATTCAACTTGGAGGAACAGAGGATTCATTTTGATCTCTAGCAGCAGACAAATCCAACTACCTGATCATAACCAAAACCTAGCCCTAAGTGGGTTGCAACTTTTAAGGATAGGGAAGCTGTCACTATTGCTGTCTGCATCATAATTGTAGCTGATCTAAGGACAAGGTTATTAATATTTAGCCCGTCACTCTTCCTAAGCATTGATATATACTACTTCTAAAATCTAACAATGGAGTGCATGCATATAAGATTTACAGTAACTATCTGCCGATACACAGAAAGCTTGACCGGTGTTACCAGAACGCTGAACATCCGTGTTACATAACGGTGAGACTGATTACTGGCACCACACGGTTTGGTTCTTGGCGGAGCTTGTGCACATCTCAGGTGACAGAAGTCCTCTGCCACCCCGTTGCTCTGAGCAGCAAAATATCCTGTTGCAAAATATTAGAAATCAGTTCCATGAGTGAATTATTCCCTAAAGCAGAACTGTGATATAACTTGGAGATCCCCAACCAGCAGCCCCAGCTTTCTTTTGGAGAAATATGCAGCACTGTGGCAATCATTTCTTTTGTTGTTTTCAAATAAAACAATGGGCTAATATAAAACTTAGTGCGGTATTATGTAGCAGATTATAAACCATGTGTTAGCTCCAGCAGTTGCACATTATGTTAAATAGGCCTCAACAGTCTGTTCTTTTTATTTTCTTTAGTGCTTTGTTGTATCACTCATATCCTGTAACAGCAGATGCTGTATGTGTGTGTCAGGGAACCAATCAGAGAGAGTCAGGTTCAAGCTAAAAAAGAGACTATGGTCATAGAAAAACCCTGAGTGCTCTATGATACCTCTAAAGGGAAGTCAGGTTTCTGGGCATGCATAGCCATGCATTATACAGATGCTCTTTTCAAATATAAGCCTCCTTTATTCCCATTCTCCAGGCAGATGACGGGCACTTGTATTAGGTGATAAGCTACGTGGACCACTGAGCTACCAGACCATTTGTGGTGCATATTCGACAGCTATGCAATATGCCTGCTTTAGACGGGAGTGGGAGAGAAGAGTCTACGAGCTTTGCACGGTCAACCTCACCGTTTGTTTGTGTGCACAGGGAACGGCAGGTTTTGTCATGGTGTTACAGGCTCCCAGGGCAGTAGAGCATTTGGGTTCTATATTTGGATAGACTTTCTGACCTGCAAGCACATTGCCACTGTTGGAAGCGCCGCATGACTTTAGATTGGCAGTTTCTGCCCAGAAAAGCTTGCATTCACTGTTTGCACAGTAGGGCCTCTGACCCAGTGGAGGTCTTTGAGCACTAACACCAAATAAATATTAATATAACAATGGCACATGCAGATTCTTCACCGTCATATCAACAAAGAGCATGGTTTGGCTCTGAAATTTTTAAATAAAAACATTAGGATATATCCTATTAGGACAGAAAACATATTAACTTAGACCTTTTGCATTATAATAATAAGCAATTAAAAGTCTGTAAGCTGTCTGGGACAGGGATTGTTTTTGTTCTTTGTGCAGCACCTATCACAGCGTAGCCCTAATCCATGATTGGGGCTCTGCTCTGGGGCATTGCTGCAATACAAATAACAATGAATCTGGCTGCTAAACACTCTACCCATTCCTAAAGCACCATTATCTACAGGGAGAAGCAGAGCTACAGCAGCTGACAAGTTGGGATTCAGCTGCTAGGACTAAAAGGGCACTGCTTTCAATAAGTTTGATCTCATTAGAGAAATGCCAGGCCTTTCTCTAAAGCTACAGGGCTTCAACTCTGACATGGTTTCAGTAGGAACAGACAGCTTGCTCCAGCAATATTGGTTTGATTTCTCCACGTACCAGTACTACACACAGGTGAATGACGACGCTCCCTGAAATGTATAGGTTGAAAACCTGGTCCTACTGAAATCAGTGGTAGCTTTGCTAATGGGGCTAGTTTTTCCAAGCTAGGAATTTGCATGTTATTGTGCCGGAAAACAAAATACATGAGTCAGATCAAAAATTGTCACCATGGTGCTAATGACTGCTCATAAAGGGGCCTCTACAAAGCAAAGGGAAAGGGCGAGATCTGCTAGGTCACAATATCACCTGACATTTATATTCTGTTAAACAGTAAGGTTAGGATTTCTTTGGGTGATCTCTTTTACTGGACCAGTAACGTCGTTGGGATAGAGTTAGACGAGCTTTCGACTGCAAGACGTTCTTTGTAGGGTCAAATGACGGCGAGCGGAGCGAGAGAGAAAAGAAAGGAAGCTACTGCTTATGGATCGATAAAGTTCCCGATGCGAGGTTTGCCTAGGGCAGGTAAAATACATCACCAAAGAGATGCATGACAAACAATCTGATCCCAAAGTGGGTGGCGCTCGCTGAGAACTGCAGCGGCTGCATTTCACTGCAAGGGTAGAGGCTGCATGGACAGCATCCGATCCCAGGGGTGGGGGAACCAGTTTGACCCTTGCAAAAACCTCCCCCCAAAAAAAGGATTGCAAAATTTTAGGGCCCCCAAAAGCTACTCTTCAGCCCAGTTAAAAAAGGATTAAATCAGCCTTAAAAAAAAAAGGATTACAACATTTTAGGGCCCCCAAAAGCTACTCTTCAGCCCAGTTAAAAAAGGATTAAATCAGCCCTAAAAAAAAAAAAGGATTGCAAAATGTTAAGGCCCCCAAAAGCATCAGGCGTTTGCCCTCCCTAGAGCCACTACTGCCCCTGAGCTGTGTCATGCCTACGCCTATGCATGGGGGGGCACTGGGACGCATGCGCAGAGCCCGGCCCCGTGCGCCCCCTGGCGGGCCGCGAGCGCCTGCAGCCTCCTCCCCCCGCCCGCCCACCAGGGAGCCGCGCATGCGCGCCAGGTTCTGCACTCCCCCACCTCCCAGCCCGGCCCGGCCATGTTTTCCCGGCCTGCCCCGCGCGCGCTCCGGCGG
>NW_005842000.1:849787-882384 GCF_000455745.1 Alligator sinensis | reverse complement strand
CCCACACACACACGTGTCTGTGCGTGGTACGAAGTCTCAAACCTAATAGGGTGGGGGGAGGGGGGGTCATTCTCCACCTCAAACTTTTGGGTTGTGCAAAAACATTTCACAAAATTGATTAGTTTTCTTCTCTTTCTCCCTCCTCCCCCACCACCTCCTCTTCTCCGGGCATCGCAGAGACCGAAAGGACAGGAGAATAAAGGTAAAGCGGGTGGGGGGGAAATTTTAAGGGGGGGGAGATATGCATCTTTCTATTTGCATCTTATTTAAATGTCCGGGCAAGCAGGTCAGTAATACGGTGGTTTCTCATCGGGTGTCTTGCACGCACGCTGTGTAAAGGACGGGATTCCTCGCACACGGGTGTTTTGAGCGTTTTTGTTTCGATGTTTCGTCCCCGTCAGGCTGGACGGTCGCTCCTGCTTGATTACAAACACACTTGCCTCTCTTGTAAAGATGCCTTAAATAAGGCTACAAACGCAGCGTGGAAGAGTCTGAAAAGACCAATTAAAAACACAAATGCGCACCCAGGGTTGCTTCTGTTATATCAGTATTTTTCTGTCATTGGGCTGGATTTGGCCGGTGTGTTACAACTCTTTTCCTACAAGTCGTTTTAATTGAACGGTACAAATACCCGTAATAAGCCGGTATGACAGCGTGTATGACTTCCTTTATCAAACATTTAACTTTGCCAGCAAGTTGTCTCATGAGTTAACCAGCCTAGTTGTAAGTCAATTATGTTACTGTAATATTATTGGTGAATAATTATATACTCGTTAGCATGGAAGCAGGTCCCCTATTAGTTTACATAGGCATAGGTCTGCCATACAAATGTCTTTCAGATTTCATTTTTCATGGTTTTTCAAACTGCTGTAGTCTCAACAAGTTTCAGATTATTTCCCCTGCTCTATAAATGCATTAATCTATTGTTACAGGGGTGCAGGTTGTAGCCGTGTTGGTCTAAGGACATAGGCAGACAAGGTTCCTTGGGTGAATTTGGTATCTTTTATTAGACCAACCCAAATAGTTGGAGAATAGTTATTAAGCAAGCTTTCGGGTTCAAAAAACCTTTTGTCAGGCTGAGGGAGTTTCAGCAGTTGGTATGTGCTCTTCCTGGTATCTCCACTTATATATAACATAACATGTTATGCATATATCTCCAGGAAATGCAGTACGCATAACATAAGTTATGTTTTTTTTAATAGATATATATAATATAAAAAAAAACATAACTTATGTTATGCGTACTGTTCTATTTTCCTTGACAGCTTTTCCTGAACTTATTTTACTTTTGCATACCCATTTTAAGTCACTATTTTTGTTGTCTTTGAAAAGAATTCTATTTGCATTTTTCTTTTCTCTGGCATTGTTTTTAGTTTAGCCTTTCTATGAAACTGCTGGATTACTTTGCAAAGACTTAATGCATGCCACTTGCTTTATGCTTCACAATAACTGGCAGAAATAAAGTGTGATGCAATTTAATTTTGCATTTTTTATATAGCACCTTCCCAGTGTGCCTTTTAGAGAGCTTTGCAGATGTTTAGCCTGAAATGTCCCTTTGTTTTAGCTAGGTATTTCCATTTTACAGGTGAGGGAAGTGAAGCTTAAGATAGCATTTTGTTGCCTTTTCCAAACAATACACACCCAGCAGCCATTATGTTATCACTGCTGACACAACTTTTTAAAGAACTGCTCAGTATGAACAGCAGATGTTTGTTATTTGTATTGTCATAGGCATGGAGTAGGGACACCTGTTATTGCTATGTCCTCTAGTCATATTCACACATTCTTCTCAAGAAATGCCTTTCTGTGATTCTAACATTTCCTGGAGATAACGTGCACGTTCTCCCTTGTTAAAATTGCAGGTTCTTCATTTGACTATATCTTGCAAGCTGTAGGAAAAAATTGAGTATAAGATGTTCTGAAATTGTCATTCAAATTAGTTTTGGAAGCAGTAATGATTTTCAGAGTGCACTGGGAAACTTTCATTTTAGAGAAATCTGACCCCTTTCCTTGTCAAGGATTAACGACAATGTCACAAGAAGGATTTACCGTACTCTATTTTTTTCTACAGTTAATTTAGGATGAGGTTCTTCATTGAAATGTTATTAAACAATGTAATAACATGTTGCAATTTTTTGTTTTAGTACAAAATGGTTCATTACATCAGAAGGATACAGTTCATGATAACGACTTTGAACCTTACCTTTCTGGACAGTCAAATCAGGTTAGTGTATCTTTTGTTAACTTACCTTTGTTTCTAAGGTATAGATTGGGTATAGTAAGGTATATGGCAAACACTACTATGGCTCTCCTATGCTCATAGCTCGCAAAGTCTGTGAGGCTTTAAAAGGGAAATAGCCAAAGAAACAGCTCCAGTGCGTTAAGTATTACTGAGTACTGTTACTAGCGCTTTAGCTCAGAGTGCTGGTATTATCCAGCTTTGTCACAAGTGAAAATGAAGATAATGGTCCAGGTCTAGCTTGTTGTATACTTTCCACATCAAAGTATTATTGTAAAATCTCACATAGTTGCTTCTTGGTAAGGCCTTGGTTTTGCAGTTCTTCAGTAGTCAGAGCACCTGTTACAGTCACTGAGAGATTCTGCTTTTAGATGGACTTGGTAACGATTGTGATTTGAAGTTTGCACAGTAGCTCTATTTGCTTACTACCTTTCAGCAAATATCATTTCTTCACATACATAATCTGACTTTTTTTTAGAGTTCATATGTTTTTATTTATTTAATTAATGTGCCACTGTTCCCAACAAAGGCTCAGGATGGCTTACAATAAGAAAACAGAAACAGCTTAGCACGGAAATATAGTTTAAAATAATAAATTAAACATGTGCACCAGAGTAAGGCACTGTGATGTAAGACTTGAATATTACATACTGCTTCCTGCTAATATGTATTGATACAGTGCCTGTGACTTGTAGAATACTTTCCAGGAGAATGTTATTTTATTTTAAACAGAAGCAGTGCTGCTTAAGATGGTTTTAAATGAGAGCAGAGAAAATGAGATGCCTCAGAACTAGAGGTGTGAAAATTATTGGATTAGATCCTTCCCTATATTCCTCAAATGCAGAGCAGTGTGCCTCTTGGTCCATAATTGTTCTGTTGCTCCTTTATGAGAAGGGCTGAACAGATATTTAAGGAGAGCATTATACAGTGGTCTCTGTAACTGATGTACAGTATACACTAGCTAAATATCTTCAACATCTTGGATTGGGTTCTCTTATTCTTGTTTAAAGAACCTTCTTTAAAACTATGCATAGCAACATACTAGTATTCTTACAAGTGAAAGTAGCTATTTAATCTTAATGTTTGGCTTGTTTTGAAGCTTGCAAAATGAATTTTGCATTTTTGTATCTAAAAGTGTTGTTTTTCACTGGCCAATTAAACAGGCTGATCTTCAGTGAGATCAGGTAGGACAGATAAGGTCTGTAGCAGCAACCTGTTGCAGGGTTGTGCTGGCACTGCAGAATTCAGCATAGAGTTAGAGGTACCTGAACTAGCTCAGGTACTGGAAGCAGTTTGGTTGCAGCAGCAAATTAATGAGTCCTTACTGTTCACTGAGTTGTTGTAGCTTACCTTGCAGTTGCAGATTATTCCATCATAGTATGTGGTCTAGATCAAGAGTAGAATTTACTTAAAAATATGCCTGAATAACTAAAACTTATTGTGAAATTAAAGTATATTAGAATATATGAACAATATTAAATAGTGAGTAAAAACTTGGTGACTTAGAAATGCAGTTTATCATTGTTTTGATACAAATTTACGGATTTAGAAAATGAAGTATAACTTCAGTATCTTTTCCTAACTTTTTTTCTATGTTGGAGAACCCCCAATCCCATATTATTAGATCTGTCCATTTTTTCCTTTTTTTTTAAAGGTAGGTTGGGAGCAGCAGGTTTAGAATAATAGTAGCTGTTGCAAATGGAAATTGAGCGTATGGTATCAGACTGTGCTGCTTGTAGGGTTCCTAAGCACTAGGAACATTTCTTACAACACTTCAGACGGCTAAGAATTGAGATTGAATGCGGTACAACATCCAAGGTAAAAAAAAAAAAAAAGTTGAGTTGTAGCAAAAATCCTAGTTCAGATATACAACTAATCAGAACCAAAAGATCTTGCATAAATAGTACACTGTATGACAATGAAGCAAAGCACTCAGGCGGATAAAAGGATCCATTCCCAATTAACTCAAAGGGTTAGTAAACAGCGAACTAGAGAAGAGGCTCTGAAAGGTCAAGGATAAGTCTGTTGAGATAAATTACTGCTGTTGCACTAAAGAACTTCTATCAGGGTTTCTCCTAAACCCTGTGGCACAAAGCCAAACAAAATAGATTGAATGTTTTGCAAATACATCTGGTGAAACTTTTTTTATCCTGTTAGGGTGCTTGTGGAAACTTTCCATGCTGGGTGGCTAGACAGTGACAGTTCAAGGAATCCTGGTAGGATGGCTCAGAGAACAGAAATATTTCTGGGGACAAAGCACCTGCTAATCTCAATCACTTGCACTCTAGGTTTCTTTTAGCTGGGCCTATGTAAAATCTAACTGTTAAAAGCATACAAAGATAGATGAGCTAAGAACAAGAGTTAATTCTTCATGGTAAGAAACCACTTCTGTATTTTTCTTATGGGTGCTTACATTTTGAAGATAGCATTTGCTGATGCTGTTGTATTCCAATCGAGCTATTCTGCAGAGAATGTGGAAATTCCATAGACGTGCCTTTCCTAAGGATTTCTCTCTTCTGTCCAATCGAGTCTGGCATTCTACACAATTTACGTGGCATTAATTGGCCTTCCTGGTGGTTTAAAGACTAGGCATTTAATATTCAGAATAAAATAGACCAGGTTAACTATGAAAGCTAGCTTTAAATAGGTAAGCATGATTTAACTCTGCAGAGTCCAGGATGTGGAATCTGCTTTCCTGTAAAATCAGTCAATTTATCTTTCTCTGCCCCTCCCCAACTGTAAAACAACGTGCATGAAACGTCTAAAATATGTTTCTCTTAACATATGTGTATGTTAAATGAACTCATTTGTATTGTGGGGGGGGAATATGGGCAGTGACATGCTTTGATTTTCAGTTGATAGTTGAAACAAATGAATTTGCTATGGCTCAAAAATTTCCAGAAAATATTTTGGCTGCAAGTTTAAGAAAAACACACAAGCAAAGAAAAAAAATATGTCTTTAACCTGGACAAAATAGTATTTTAAGGAATCACTTGATGTTCAGGAGTGCCAAGGGGCCTCCCAACTTGACTGGAAATGCTAGAATTTTGCACTGTCACTACCCTTGTCCCCCCATGTAAAGGATCAGGTACAGAACATTTTTGTTTGCAATATCGGGGGTAGAGATGAAATGAGGAAACATTCTGTTGAGTTTTGACCAGTATCTTACTTTTTTCATGCTGTTCCTTTTGTCTTTCTCTGGCTTAACGTCTTGCCATCATTTTGCATGTCAGTGTTTGTTTTGTTGTTTTGTTTTTTTTCGCTTGTCATATTGTAGGAGTGGCTTGTTTCTAATCAGAGGTGCCTCTGCTTTTGTTGCTCTTGATATTATTATTATTTTTTTTAATGGCTGCAGTTGAAGCCCTGACTTCTGACTGAAGCCACTGACTTTCAGACCAAAGTGACTAGTTCATGCAGTAGTTTACCATGCCTAGAATGTCTTTGGGAAAGGTAGGTTCACAACTAGTAAATACTGGACAAGATGCAAGATATTATTTAAACATATTACATAGTGTTAATCTTAAGATTTATTTTTCATGTAAACTTTACCAATAACCTCATCTTAAACGTGTCACATAATGTTTAGTATGCATTTGTACTTAGATACTATTGCGTATAAAGAAGGCAATGGAGAAAATGGACGTTAGTTGAAAATTTGTACGAGTATAGAGGAAAAAGTCTTGATAATCTGACCCTAAAAAGCAGTTGAAAAGGGAAGGAGGAGCCAGGAAGTGTTTAATGATGGAACTGTTTGGCTGTCTTTACATAGACCTCCATCCAGTCTTGAACCCAAGTTCTTTAACGAGACCTATGGCATAGGTTCTCTATATGTATATAGTGCTGCTATAGAAGGAGAAAGTTAAGGTACATTACAGAACCCAAACTCTGAATTTTTAGATGCTTTTTCTTTTCAGAGTCTTATTTCATGTCTCTCAAGTTCTGTCTTATTAAAACATTCAGACTGTGTATGTGATATAATACAGCTACTCCCTGCTTAATGTCATAGTTACGTTCTTGAAAAATGCAACTTTAAGCAAAACCATGTTAAGCAAATCCAGTTACGTCACGGTATTTACCTACTAGCAGGCGGCGACCAAACAACGTTATAACCGAACATTGTGTGACTTTAAACAAGCATATTCTCTAATAGATCAGCAACATAATAATGAAACAACATTAACCGGGATGACATTAAGTGAGGAGTACCTGTAGTCATCTGTATAATACTAACTCAATCTAAAGAATGGCTTCTGTCAGTGGAAAAAATGAGAGCAAGAAATTAGGTTTTATTTTACTTATATAGAGATGCTTTTTCAATGGAGGAAAATTATTTTTGGTGTGGTGTTCTATTTTCTACTGCATCCCTAAATAAAATGATGATTTCTAACTTCCTTTCTGACATAAAAAGCATTCTGAGAAGACAGATGCCTCTTCTTTATACTGTGTGTGTGTGTGTGTGTGTGTGTGTGTGTGTGTGTGTGTGTGTATATATATACACACACACACACACACACACACAGACCAAGTTATGAATTCTCCAGAAACAAACTCTTTTGCTAGTCTGTTATGGATAACTGGTTGCCTGTATTGAATATATTAATATAATGCTTAGTAAAAACACATGACAAAAATAAATAATTTGTTTTACATCTCTTAGGGTTGTGAGCCTGCCCATTTCTTCATCTTTCATTTGATGGTTTGGGGGTTGCATTAATTTTGGTTTTTTGCATCTTGCTATGATATTTGTGTAGCTATAACATCAATTTCAATGCTGAGTCTGATGGAATTCTTTCTAGTCTTGTTCCTGGTGGATCTTAGTAGCATTTTTTTTTTTTTGGCTTTGCATTTTTCAAAATTGTTTTAAATAGTCTTTGCATAACACATGGGTAAACAAAATATCTTAACCTTTGAACAGCATACAAGTTCAAAGTATGTATATTAGAATCATACTTGTCAACTAAATATTTCTGAATTACAAAAATGGCACGGTCTCATGATTTTTAGCCTATAAAATTAAGATGATTTTTTTCTGCGGGGCAGTAAAAGGGATTTTGCAAGTCATGGCTGTACTAGCTTTCATCTGAGACTGGTGTTCAAAGCTCGTTAGTAAGCGAAGAAAGAAAATGCCTCTCCACTTTAGGAATGTGAGAGATACACTGCCATCAACTTAGACTGTTCATTGGAATAAGAAATTACAAAAATTTGAGGCTGAAACGAAGGAATTTGGAATAGTGTTATTGCTTACATTTTGAGCCCAGAAATGTCTGTTTTGCTTATATGCCGTGCTGTTTTTGTAAACAACTTCTTATATCTGAAATTCCCTTCCGGTTTTTTTTTCTTCTTTAACAGAATAATAGCTATCCGTCAATGACTGATCCCTATTTGTCCAGTTATTATCCGCCATCTATTGGGTTTCCCTATTCTCTCAGTGAAGCACCATGGTCTACTGGAGGAGATCCTCCTATTCCATACCTCACCACCTATGGACAACTCAGTAATGGAGATCATCATTTTATGCACGATGCTGTATTTGGACAGCCTGGGGGCCTGGGAAACAACATCTACCAACACAGATTTAATTTTTTCCCGGAAAATCCTGCTTTCTCAGCTTGGGGAACAAGTGGATCCCAAGGACAGCAGACTCAAAGTTCAGCCTATGGGAGCAGTTATAGCTACCCACCCAGTTCACTGGGCGGCACTATTGTGGATGGACAGACAGGATTTCATAATGATACATTAAATAAAGCCCCTGGAATGAATAGTATTGAACAGGGAATGGTTGGACTTAAGATTGGTGGAGATGTTACAACTTCTGCTGTGAAAACAGTAGGTTCTGTTGTCAACAGTGCTGGAATGACAGGTGCTCTTTCTGGGAATGGTGGATCAGGTGTAAATTTGCCAGTGTCTAAACCAACCTCTTGGGCTGCTATTGCCAGCAAGCCCGCAAAACCACAACCTAAAATGAAAACAAAAACTGGACCAGTAATTGGAGGAGCTTTGCCTCCACCACCTATAAAACATAATATGGACATAGGTACTTGGGACAATAAGGGTCCTGTGGCAAAAGTCCCTGCCCCTCAGCAGATCCCATCTCCTCAATCTGTCCCACAGCCACAGCAGCAAATTATTCAGCCTGTTCCAGCTCAGCCTCCACCATTGACCCAACCACAGTATCAAAGCCCTCAGCAACCACCCCAGAATCGCTGGGTGGCTCCTCGCAACAGAAATGCAGCTTTTGGCCAAAGTGGAGGAACTAGTAATGATAGCAACTCAACTGGTAATACCCAGCCTAACTCTGTCCCAAGTGGTGAATCCCATCCTGTTCTTGAAAAACTGAAGGCTGCTCATAGCTATAACCCTAAAGATTTTGAATGGAACCTTAAAAATGGGCGTGTGTTCATAATAAAGAGCTATTCTGAGGATGATATTCATCGTTCCATTAAATATTCCATTTGGTGTAGCACAGAACATGGCAACAAACGCTTGGACAGTGCTTTCCGTTCCATGAATAGTAAGGGTCCAGTATACTTGCTGTTCAGTGTCAATGGCAGCGGACATTTCTGTGGAGTAGCAGAAATGAAATCACCTGTGGACTATGGCACCAGTGCAGGTGTCTGGTCTCAGGACAAATGGAAGGGGAAATTTGATGTCAAGTGGATCTTTGTGAAGGACGTGCCCAACAACCAGCTCAGACACATCAGGCTGGAGAACAATGACAACAAACCGGTTACAAACTCCCGTGACACACAGGAGGTGCCCTTAGAAAAAGCGAAACAAGTGCTTAAAATTATTGCTACGTACAAGCATACAACCTCCATCTTTGATGACTTTTCTCATTATGAAAAGCGCCAAGAGGAAGAAGAGGTAGTGCGGAAGGTAAGCTTGTTTTTATTTCTTTCTTTTTTTTCATACGTGCATACATTTTAAATATTGCTGTGGTGGAATATAAGTAGGGCTTGCATCTTTAGGGTGTGCGTAAATGGTCTTGCATATGTTTGACATTACAAAGAAGGGGATGGGGGAAACTTTCAGCCTCAGCTTTTTCTGGTTGTCATTCTGGTTGTCAAGCAAAAAGTTAGCTTACTTTTAATGCTTACATCCTATTCCATTGGAATTTGAAAACTAATTTTAGGAAGATAGTGGGATACAGAGATTGCTAGTTTCAAAGTTAGACCAAGTCAGTGTCACTTAGAGTATTTTCGCTTCTGTATATGAGGTATCACTCTAGTTACTGGTTGAATAATAATGCAGATCACAGCTGATTTCCTTTGACATCCCCAGCAGTAAGCCCAAACTATTGTCCTTTCAGCTGGTATTTTGAGAACAGAGTTGAGGAAACCTGTGTAGTGAAGCTTGTATTGTTGCTGCTTGAGTTGCACCTGTTTAGATAAATGAAGAACTTGATCTTTAGGACTCGTGCCTTCTACCAGGTCTGAAAAACCACAGGACTTTGACTTGGTTCAGGGTGGGGTAGTGGTAAGCAGGAAACCTCCAAAAGCAGGGGGATATATATAGGTGGCATGTGTATTTAATGTTTTTATATGAATGTGTCATAAAATATTAGTCACCTTCATAGCCCTTATATCAGCCAGGGCCAAGAATGCAGTCCAGGTGCTGTAACATCAGTCATTCCTATTCTGTAAAGCCATAGCATATATAATATGGGTTTCAAGAGATGAGGTATATGGGCTGAATCCAGCCCACAAAGTCCTATCGTCTAATCTCTAGTGCTGTCTGTGGGTCTTGGACCAGCCCCGACCCTGTACACTGCATATGGCTCAGAGGGCAGGAGCTGGTATATAAGCTGCACACAGCTCATAGGGCTGGTTCAGGGCACACAGTGTATGATGCTCTCACTGAACCACCCCTACGTACTGGTTCCGGGGCCAGTTTGGTCTGGTCCCATAGACCAGCCCAAGGTGCTGGAGATAGTGCAGGGCTGATCTAGCATAGGTACCATGTGCATCACGTGCCCTGGGCTGGCCCTGTGTGCTGCCTGCAGTGTGTAGGACTGGCATTCACGGTGCATGCAGCACCCACATTACACTGGCCCTGCATGCTGGTTCCAGCACGTGGTACTAGACTGTGGACCTGATCCCATCCTGCATCCCTCACCTGATCCATGGGTCCTGATGAGTTTGACACCCCTGATATATAGGGTTGTTAGGCTGAACTCTGACTGGTACTATGTACTACTTCCTGTACTTTGGTTAAAGGGAACTGTTTGTTTGCCAACTTTGTATTACTTAAATGCACTTCATAATCTGTTTTGAAGTACAGTGCAAGTTTTGGAGATAAAATGGAAGTTGCTCTACTAAAGGCTTTTATCTTATTGCCACTTAAACAAACAGACAACCCTCTCTCCCACCCTAAAATGCTTTAACTATCTGGGTATAGCTTCCCCCAGAAACACAAAAACACCCAGGGTTAAGAGAGCCATTCAGACTTCAGCTCTTCTCTTTCTGTCTAGCCACCTGCAGGTTTAGGTCTGTTGTTACCTAGTCATGGTGGGAAGAAGCCTCAGTTCCCTGAATTCACAGTTTTTAACATGCTGTTCATGGTGTCCATGAAACAAAAAATGCCCAATTAGCAAATCTTTTTTTACTGAGAATTACTTGTTAACATGATTGCCACCTTCAGAAGGGACAGTTTGATCCAGTGGGTGGAGCCCTGGACTAGAAATCAGGAAGCTTAGCTTGTGTTTCTTTGCCAAATACTCGGTGCATAAACTTAAGGAAGTCACTTATCCTTTCTGTGAATCCATGCCAGGTTTTAATAAAAAAACCAAAACAAAATTTGAAATGCCTCTTGCGTCAAGCAGTGGAAGTGATTGGAGGCTGCCTGTTCGCAGGATTAAACATGTTTCTTCTTGAATGCTTAACCCTTGTTGGTCCTGTGCTCCTCAGGCCATATGCTGAGATCTGAATTCAGTTCTCATTGGTAGTAGCTGATTATACTGGCACCAGACCCAATATTGAGCTGATCTCACCTCTGTATTACTTTCATGTGGACTTCTGTTTTCCACATCAGTTTAAATATGTAATAAATTGTGCCTGAACAGACCATTGCTTTCTAACAAGATTAGTTTCTCAACAATTATTGCATCTTATTTTTCACTTCACTTAATACTGAGGAAACTTTAGAACTCAGTTTAATGAATGATGCATTCAGGAAAAAAACCCACGAAGTCTAATTAAATATTTTTTAGGCAATTCTTAACAGCTTACAAAACAAGGCTATGTGTAGGCCATTGGGGTAGACTGAGAAAGATAACATGCTACAGCAATAAAATATACCAGTAATGAATGATGCAGTGAAAGATAAATGATACTCTGACTGTATTGCAATCTATATAAAATTATATTCTGAGAAGAATAAAACATCTATTTTGACCTTCTGCATGTGAACAAATTTCATCAGTCAGTAGCTTGCTGTAAAACTTTACAATCAAAGTTTTCTTATTGGAGAACACTTTCTGTTTAAATTCACATAGCTGAGACCTAGATTTTTTACCATTCTTTGGACCTTGGAGCAAATATGAAATAAAGGAATCTTAGTGCCAATTAATAGCTTTTATTATGGTCTAAAGGATTTGTTTTGTCTGTTTAATGTATATGTACCTATACAATTTTGCCATGTTTTCAAAATGTTGTATCCTTTTAGTCATCTTACTTGGTTTGAGTCAAATTGTTATTCAAATAGGTCTACAGTTCCTTTTTAAAACATAGTAAGTACATGAAGATAGGAATTTTAAAAGTCCTAAATCGGAAAAAATACTGAAATAGTTCATTTATTGATGATGAAATCATTTTTTATTACAAGAAACAAAGAAGTTAAATTAATTTTTAGATAATTTTGCTGATCGGCAGTGTGGCTGTAACAGATTGATTATGAAGGTCATGCACAGACTGTATTTTTTAGGAATAAAAAAGCCATTTGCTGCTTATATTCCATCTGAAGTTAATCTAATTACTTTTCATGTTAACTTCAAAATGTCGAAGATTGACCTCAAGTGGGACCTGTACAGCTATAGTGTAATCTGCTTGGAAGAAATTTATTTAGAAGTGCAGAAGATTCACTTAGTGCCCTCTGCATTGCTTAAGATAAGCAATTGGTCTCTGTGGAATGGAGGAAAGGTGCAGTGTTTTATGCATTAATACATGTTAGGAGGACAAGCTAAGCGCGGGTCCAGTAGCCCAAAATCCTGCTAAGAAGAAATGGAGAGTTGATTTATTCCAGAATATATAAGTATCTGGAAAAGTTGTCCAGATTCCTGTTCAGAGCCAATATACCATTGGTAATTGTGCCCAGAAAATGCGATGGTCGTGTCCTATATGATGATAAATTGTAATTCCAAAATATGGGATCAGGTTTCTTTAAATAAAAGATACAGTAAACTTTACTGAGACATAATTAGCTCCTGAGTCATACCTAAGAAATAAGCTGGTATATAATTTACAAAACTTTTCTTCGTTATCAAAATAGATCACGATAGGAAAAGAGTCTTGTTGCCTGTTGCATTGTTTATGTATTTCTTTTTTCTTGGAACAAATTTGGGGCACAGATTTTATAACACAAAATCTTTATAGATCAGCCCATTAATGATTCTAGTTAGTCTGAGTCTCTAGTAACACAGTATGCTGCTGTCGAGGATCGGAGATCAGTGGCTCAAATGCTCTAGAACAGTGGTTCTCAACCTTGTTTGTACCAGTATCCATTTTTAAACATGGACTGCCAGTCCTGACCCAGTGCCCCTCACTCCTGACCCACTGCCCCCAGACCCTGGCCTCCCAGTGGTGTGGGGCATGGGGGGTCCCCAGGCAGCCCCTTGCAGGCTGGAGCTCTGCCAGCCTGCAAGAGAAAAGCTAGTTTCCCTCATTTTTTTCCTTTAAAGGAGAATCCATTTTTCAAGTTTGTTTGCAGCCCTTTCATATATTCATATATTCTTGTGACCCACGGGTTGAGAAACACTAATCTAGGATAGAGAGTGTGACTATTCCATCCAGGAAGGTTATAGGTCCAGTGTCTCCAGACTGCCCAGTTGTCTACTTGAGCCTCATTGAGACTAGTATTTGAAAAACATTAGTTAGCCTCTACAGCAGCTGAATGCAGGCTAGTCAGCATGTTCGAGACCTTCTGAAAGCACATCAGCTTGTCTGTATTAGGCTGTTTGTCAGCTGAGCTACTGCTTGATTTAGGAGCAGGTTTTATGCAGTCTTCCTTTTTTGATGGGCTCACTGTTTTAGAGCTTTTTTTAGAATGGAGCAGTTTTGCCCTTCTCACAAAATGCAGCTTGGTGCAGTTGCATTTTATAAGGCAGATGGTGTGCGTTTCTTGATTAAAGATGCTGTGTAAAGGTTTTTGTAGTGGTGCTACAGCAGAGAGGAGCACACCTAGAGATTTAATAAACTTTTATCCCACTGACCTTGGCAAATAATGTTTAGCAAGAGGGTTTTATGATGCTTTCTGTGCGCAGTAAGGGCAGAACCACATCTGGTTCTTCTGTGGGGACGAAGGCTCCATCCTGCAACAGAAGTCTTCCTTCTTTTCTGCAACATTTCACCAACTCTGGGCTAGAGATTGGTTGGCGTCTGTCCAAGTTGTCTAGCAGTGGGGAACTCATCTCCTCCATCCTTCCCAGCTTCCATTATTAACTCAGTGCCACATTTTGCCATTTGCCCTGGGCAAAGAGCAACAGGTGTGAGAGAAGGTGAGCTGGAATTTCTTAGGGCAATGTGGCTTACTGGCTTGAGGGATAACTTGAGCTCTGATGTATCGGTGGTACCTCAGGCTGCCTGAGGTCCAGGTCTCCTTCCTAGAAGAGACTCCAGGTTACTGTGTAGGTAATAGCAATAAATCCAAGTTCTGCAGCAAATCTGTCCTGTTTCTGTGTGCGCACTTTTTGGCTACTGGCAGAACCTCTTACAACCATCTGCCTCCTATCTGTGTCCTTCAAATATAGGACTGAAAGCTTCTGGAACAGTCTCTTCTCTGCTCCTATAATACTTGAGAGTAAGAGTTTAGGAAGCCTAGCCTTTCCAAAGCACCACTGTATGCCATTGCTTTCTGAAATGTGTAGAAGCCGCTGGGTGAATAGAAACAAAATAAATGCAATACAGCAAAAAACATTAGAAAGGAGGTGGGTAAAGAACAGCCTAGAAACATAGTAGTAACTGCTAGGGCAGTGCAATGGAGAAGGGCACCTGCCATCATAAGATGGAGACCCTAATATACAGGCTGAGAACCAGTGCCTAGACTTGTTGGATAGGGTTGGAAAATTGAGACAATGATGTATTATTCCAGGGTTGGCAAATAGCCATAACTTGTTTAAATCAAGTATATAAACACTGGTTATAGCTGCTGTCCTTAAGAAACAAACATTGCTTCATTGACAGTTGATAAATAACCTAGTTAATTTAGAATCATAGAAAATGAGGCTTGGAAGGGATATCAGGAAGTTGTCTAAGTCCAACGGCCTGCTCAAAGCAGGACCAGGACCAGCCCCAGCTACATCGTCCCAACCAAGGCTTTGTCCAGCTGGGTCTTTAAAAACTTTAAAAGCTTCTACCACCTCTCTGGGTAACCTGTTCCCATGCTTTACTTACTTTCCTGGTGAGGAAGTTTCTCCTAATATCTAACCTAAACTTTCCTTGCTGCAACTTGAGCCCATTGCTCCTTGTTGTCATCTGCCGCCACTGAGAACAGTCCAGCTCCATCCTCTGCACCCCCCCTGCAGGGAGGTGAAGGCTGCTATTAAATCCCCCCTCACTCTTCTCTTCCACAGACTAAATAAGCCCAGTTCCCTCATCCTCTCTTCACAAGTCATATGCCCTAGACCCCAAACCATTTTTGTTGCCCTCCACTGGACTCTCTCCAACTTGTCCACCTCGTTTCTGTAGTGGGCAGGGGGGCCAAAACGACACAGGACTCCAGATGTGGCCTCACCAGTGCCAAAGAAGGGCATGATCACTTCCCTCCATCTGCTGGCAACGATTCTACCAATGCAGCCCAGGATGCCGGTAGCCTTCTTAGCAACAAGGGCACACTGCTGGCTCCTATTCAGCTTATTGTCCACTGTAACCCCCAGTAGTGCTTTTCTGTAGTGCTCCTGCCCAGCCAGTCAGTCCCCACCTGTCCCAGTGCATGGGATTGTTCCCTCCTAAGTGCAGGACTTTGCCCTTGTCGTTGTTGAACTTCATGAGATTATTTTTTGGCCCAACCCTCCAATTTTCTAGGTCTCTGAATCCTAGCCCTACCCTCCAGCATATCTGACTCCCCCCAGGTTGGTGAATTTGTGAAAGAAAGGTTGTTGTAGGTGTTAAAATGACTTGTTGATCCTACAAACCACCTGTGTTTTAACTTGCCTCTTGGTTCTGTCTGTTCGTTATATAAATATACAGTAAAAATGAACCATTATAAATGGTCAGCTTGTTTAAAAATAGGTTGTTGCCTAAAGACTGAAACCTGCTTTTAAATGAGTTATAAATGCAGTTAGCTGGCCATGACAGTTGTTAAAATCAGAACAGATTTTAACTAAGACTGAAGGCTCTGAGTAGACAAGGGTTTTTTGTGTTAGGGTGCACCAATAAAAATTCTTTTTGGCCTATACCAATGGGCAATTATTAACCAGCCATATTAGCCAATACTGATCTGATTGCCGATATGCCCCCCAGCAGCTTGGAGAGCAGCTTCTAGCCAGTGCATCTGTGCGGTAGAAGGGGGCATTGTAGATTGAAGCCCCCACGGTGAGGGCAGGAGTGGGGCTGGGGCTGGGGCTGCCCAACCGGGTCAGCACACAGGACAGAGATGTCAGCAGCTTGTCTGGGGGAGTGAGGGGGTGGCTCCCATTGCTGTGTGCACCCCAGGGGAGTCATGGTCATGTGCCCACCGGATTAGTGCATGGGGTGAGGGCGGGCTGCCTGCTAGGGGCTGGGCTGGGGCTCCCCACCCCAAAATTTGCCGTATCCCCCCCAGCCCCACCGCCTGGAAGAGGCCAGTGCAGCCCCCAGCCCTGACCCTGCAGCGGCAGCCTGCGCGCAGATCCAGGGCGCATGTGGTCCCTTGCTTCCCCCAGGGGTGCATGCAGCAGCGGGAGGCGCTGCCCATGGTTCTGTCCCACACCTGGCCATGCCACGGCTAGGCAGCCCCTACACCAGCCCCACTCCCCCCTCACTGTAGGGGTCTCTGTCTGCCCCCCACCCTCTTCCTCCCCACAGACTTTCCAGCCGGACACTGGTCTCCATGCTGTTGGCCTGCATTCCTGGCCATGTGCGTGCTGTGGCTGCGTGCATGCACGTGGCATTTATCAGTGATGTTATCGGCCACATCAGCCAGAAAAAAGCTGATTGCCAATAACGTCATTTTTCTTGTCGTCGGTGCCAATATGACATGGACCAATGTCTCGGTGCATGTCTATTTGTGTGTGTTGGTAAGAAGTAGCACTGCGTGAATACAGGTAGATGTAGGGGCATGAGGTCATTAATATGTGTAACTTTTGCTTGGAATATTTGCAGGCCTATTGCACATATTTAAAAAGAGGTTTAACATGCATAAAAGTAGAAATCAGATTCTGGATGCCAGGTGGGAGCTCAGCCACTCATGTCATGCAATATAAATGCTGTTAAACCCAGTAGGCATTTTAGTACAAAGCCACTGGTTGGACGTGGCATTTATCTGCTTCTCCTCAGGGCCCACAGCAGTTTTCATAGTCATTCAAATATAATGCAAAGGCATGTAATCTGCCTTAGGAAAGTTAGTGGTGTGAAAAGGAAACAGTTATAAAGTAAGATATAGCAGTTCTGTCTTAGCAAGGAAGGAAAAGCAGATAGCAAACTGTTAGCATTTAGTTGTTAAAGACAGTCATGTTGACCCAGTAACAGTAATTGTGAACTTCACATTGTAAATATCTGAATTTACACTCCCCAAAAAAACATTTGCTAGGATGCCCTCCACTTTTTTTTCTGTTAAGGCAGGTATTACAAAGTCCCTCCTCGCTATCCTTGCTGCTGCCTAATAGTAATCCCTGGCCTACTCTTTCTACTGAAGAAAACGGGAGAATGCGGTTGCTTCTTTATCTGTGAAAGGGTCTCAGCTTCAAAGACCATCTTCTGCCTTTGGGTAGGTGAGGACTACCCATACTAGATCTGAGGGCTGTCTCGGTGTTTCCCTTGACTTGGTGAACAACCAAAGCTTGGAGAGTGGGACTTCAAAGAGCCACTGTCTTTCCCGTCTTCTGCTATACAGTGCCAGTGCTAGAAGTTCTTGTTGGGCGTATTAAGCCAGACCCGTTTCACAAGGGCAGAAAAGCGCTGCTTGCGTGTGTGTTTCCAGCCTTTTTTTCCTGACTTTGAAGTCTTGAGATTCCTTTCCAAGCAGAGTAGTCAGAGGTAGAAATGGTTTGCAATAAAACTTTCAAGGAGCCAAAGTTCTCTTTTGCTTTCAGTGAAACTTAGGCTACTAAATCACCTATGCACTGGAGGAAAATTTGAGCCTTTGATTGTAGAGTCTTTTAATCTACTGACTTTTATCCACCCCTTACCAACCCAGCTGCTGTTAGCAATAGCTAACATGATCCAGAAATCTCAAAATGTTGCAGATCTTTAGCTATTGATTGTAATATCCTGCACTTGGAGTCCTTCGTTGTGACCCTCATCTGAAGCCCCTTTTGAGCCTCGGTGACTAATGTAGCAGCTATGCCTCGCTGCCTGTGCTTTGCTCGCATTCGGCCCCTCCGCTTGAAATGTTGATGTGTTCTTTTGATTTGTGTGTCATGTGACATAATTGGTGTTGTAATTTTATAAGCAGAATATAGATGTCATTTGGAGACAAAGGGATTGCATTTTTCCCAAACTCTTAGCTGCTGTGTCACTGAACTCCTTCATATGATTAAACTATCTTGTTTTTGTGCTTTTCTCTTCGCAGGAACGTCAGAATCGAAACAAACAATAAGAATAAACCCAGTTTGCTATATATACTAGAACTGATATTAAATTCGACTCTGAAAAATCAAAAAGTATTCTGGTGCTGTATCCTGGCATCAGGACAAACTAAAGCTTTCAGCTCCAATATATATTCTCGTGCAGGGGAAATTAAGTTGTTGCATCTTTAAGTACATTGTAGTTTATTTTTGCCCATGTGGATCTGCATTCATTTGTATCTTTTCTATGTACAATGCTGTAGAAACCATTAATAAAGATGCATCTGGTTTTGTTTTTTTAAGTTGGTAACCAATTATACTGACCTAATATGGAACTATAAATGAGCGTCCTAAAATGTTAGTTTCCCAAAGACTTTTTGACACAAATTATGTTCCAAGTCAGATATTCATAATTTTTACATGTGATGCATCCTTTCTCTTCACCCCATGCCCTGTTTCTTCATGGCAAGTATAAGAAACCACGCATTGTTTTCTTTTGTGGTCACTTTAACAGTTTTGTTTGAGATACTGCACTTCAGAATATTAAAATCAAAACGTTCAGATCACTTTGTGCAATTACTATACCTTTTTATTTTAAGTGTACAATTATACTTTTTAAATGAAAACATGTCATTTTGTTTTTTTTCTGTCTAGTAGGAAATCAAATTGTCGGTGAAATTTCTATCTCTGAAAATATTTCCCTTCCACGTTCTGTTAACCAGTGCTTCAGTGTGCATTTGTTAAACCATATCCTGCAGAGAGTGAGATGCCTTCTCTCAGCCATAATTCTGCTTTATTGTTTCTGTAGCTTAATTATTAAATAATAACGTGATGCTATCAACATTGCAGGGTTTTTGGACAATGTGTTTAAACCTGTTTGGGCTTTCAGGTGTTATTAGTTAATTGCAGATCATTTTTAATCTTTCCCTTTCCTCTTCCCCAAAATCCTAATGCCATTTAAAGTTTTTTTTTTTGTTTTGTTTTGTTTTTTATACCAATAATGCTGAGCTTTAACGTAGGAACTAATAGTACGGACAATATGATGGATGATGCCTCAGATGTTTAAAATTGACAGTGTGTATGTCTAATTTTTTTCTGTTGGATGAGTAAAAAAACTGTTTTAAGAAACTGAATTTGCTGTCATGTTTTTGTGGAATGAGGGAACCGTCGAAGAACTCGTCACCAACTGGAGTTTCTATTAAGCATGAAAATGGTGCTCATGCCTGTTGCTCTAGCACACTGAATCTGCACGTGTTTATTGTAGAGGATCTTTTACTATATTAGAAAGCAGATATCTTCTTCTGAAAACTATTTACTCCGAAAGGACCTCCAATTTAAATAAAGTTTAAGCTGTATCATTTAGACTTGTATTTAGAACGTATAACTCTGTCTCTGGACTGTTACTGCCTGTACGGAGTAATGGACAGCATCAGATTAACTTTTTCCTCTAGGAGAATACAAGCCTTAATAAACAATACATATTTAGCAAGTTTGATGTCATTTTCATTTTTTTCCCCCTATATTCAAATGTCTGCCTGTATTATAACAGTATTCTACAAACTTATGAGCCAGAGGACCAATTAGAGTAGTTAATATATGGATCGAATGGGAACATCTAACACTCTGGCAGGGATCTTTTCTGGGAATCTCATTAAAACATCTAAGTTACTCTGAATATCTCTTTTGAGTACGTAGTGTGCATTTGCATTTCTGGCAAATTTTTCATTCTGCTTGTTTGCTAGAGAAACTCAAGGAATTGAAAACTGGCTTACAGGATTCACTGCTTATGGAAGGTAGTCAGCAGGTTTCTTAGCCTGCTGGCTTCTGCAGCTGGGCTTTGCTCCCTGAGGTGCTTCTCATCCAGTCCTCAAGTAAAACACGAACAAAATCCACCCAAGCCAACTAGCCATAGAGTGGGGTGAAGACCAAGAGCAGGACTTCTACCCAAAGGCCTGTCTCATTTTGAGTCCAGCATGGTACTTCTCATGTTCAAGTTCAGCTTCAAGGCAGTTCCTGATGAGATTGTCTACCACCCCACACCTGGAGTCCCGCAGACAGTGTCTAGCGAAGCTGCTCCCAGGCTATTGCCTCTGGTTGCCAATGGTTGGACTATGGTTTCAACCGTTGCATACACAAGTCCTTAAGGTGCTGGGCATTGGCTCAGGGCTGGGAGTTTGAGTTAAATGGCTCTTCCCAGAACCAGTGCCAGTATGGCTCTTCCACAAGATCAGTGCAATCTAAAACAGCAGCCTTGTGGGTGCCATAATCCCATGTGACCTTGGTCCCTAGGACTCGGTATGTAGTGTGATCTTCCCTTGTCAGGTAAGAGTCTATCTTAAAGGTTCACTGCTTCCAGTGCCACTGGTATGTTCCAGCCACCTGCTCGAAGTTTTCTAGAAAGGCTTTAGGATCATTATTTGGCTCCATCTTTGTGAGGTCCCCCCCACACCCCACCACCTTCTTGGTTGGGCTAGGGTCATAGCACCTACCAGTGCTTCTGGCATAAGGCACTGCTGGTCCTTTTGCAACGTCTGTTGAGGTCGGAGCTGCTGTTGCTCCTGCCGTTGCAATGGCTAGAGGGGCTACGCAAAGGCTTTGCTATCCATTTCAGTTGCTGCCTGAGGCTGCCCACGTTCTCCACACCCTATCAGCAGGTTCTCTAGCCCACTGGTTTGTGTAGGTGGGTTCTGCTCCCTGAGGAGCTCCTCAGCCAGTCTCCCAAATTAAACGCACTTTTTTAAACTAGCAAAACAATTATCTGGTTCTGTCCTGGAAACTGGGAAGCGAGCCCCTTTGCTCTGGCCCTTCCACGTAGCAAACTGTTCAGCTTGGCCTGCTTCCTTTCTCTGGGAAAACTGTTCCCTCACTGCTTATCTGCTGTCATCTCTGGGGTTTTAAGCTCTCAGTAGTATGCTCCCTCATTATCCAAATGCCCCATAGCTGCTTCCTCAACAGGGCAGACTTGCCATTTAAAGGGACAAGTCATCCCATTACAAAAGGATATTACAAAAATGGATCAGTATAAAGAGAGGAACTTTCAAAATTAGAAATACATCCAAATAATACCCTGTGGCTGTGGTCTCCTTGTACTTGCTGTCTCTCAATTTCTAATTCTCGAGAATTTAACCTGGTCTTACTTAGAAGTCTGCTTTTTCTGAAAATGAAGGATCCCTGTAGGTTTTAGTGGCATCCTGCAGTGCAGCAACATTATCCTCACCCCACCAGATGGACTCTGACAACCAGTTGTTGCACAGGTAGAGTGCAGTTCTGTTTAGTTTTTAGCGATCAGACTTCATAGTATTACATATCTTTAATTTCCCATAAAAATTACACGTTATCACTTGTACTCTGTTGCTGATCTGTTATCTGCCAAAACCAATAACAGTAGCCTGGTCTATGACACAAGTAGAAAAGCCTTTGCACTCTATCCCATTTGTGGGCATCACAAAAGTTGCACTCTGCAATGTGGTATGACAGGTTTATCTCTCTGATATTGCAAAGGACTGCAGTAAGGAGCATTGGGGACTGCATTGTACAGGACTAGCTAACTAAGAATGGGAAGAGCAAACTTCAAAAGTGTAAAGTTCAAAGCATCACCTTAATGCCAACTTTACTGTGTGCAGCACTTAATTAGCTCTGATTCTAGAAGAGTGAATTTGTAAATGCTGATCAAGCTGTGCGCGTGCATCTTCTGGTTATAGATGTATTCTGTTAGGCATTTGTTTCAGTTTTGGTTTCCCCAGCTTCAGTAAGTGCAAGGGAAATACCAACCACTTGAATATCTACAGTAAGTTACTGTCACATGCTTTTCTGGTTAGCTTGCATTAAAAGGAACTCTGCATACTTATTTTGAGATTTGCACTTTGAAGCGACTCCCCTTTGAAAGGATTAATTTTAACCAGGTCCTGTGGAATAAGCAGACACAGCATTTGCCTGCAGGGTGTTCGACTTCAAGCACAGCCAATGATTCAACTTTAACCTGGCTCATTGTTTTAAATAGTTCTGAAAGGTGTGGAAAGAATGAGGGAAAGTTTCCAGGTCTCTGCTGTAGCAAGGGGAAATCACGGCAGCATACCTTGCATGTTCACAGTCGATGTGTTTGTAGACAGAAAAAGCTAGAAGAAAAGTAAACTGTCTTTGAATGTAACTGTACCAGATGGAGCATTACCATCCTTTCAGCTATTTTAGTAGCGGTGACGCTTGATTTTGATGGGGGATCGCTTGATGTGATAGGGACTTACACGGCAAATAACAAACCCACGCTGTTCCCATTGTAACATAACCCAAACAGATGAGTGAAGTGGAGAGTGACAATTATGCCGTTCGTCACACAACGTATGTACTTGTAAGCTATGTATGGTGACAGTTTTGTTGCCCCAAGCTTTTTCTTTTCAAGGATGGGTGGGAAGCTCCTGAATGTCCCAGGGCCCCCCTGTTCTCACGAGCTCCCCATTTAAAACTTGCGATTGTAGCTTTCCAGCAGCCTACATTTTAATTTCACCTAAAGGGTTTTTTTTTTTTAAAGCAGCCATATTACTGAAGTTTATTCTGCTAAATATAACGCTTTCCTGTCACTATTGGCTGCTTCGATGTGTCCCACTGACTTCTTTCAGAGAGATGCAATGGGATGAGGCATTTTTGGATTAAGCTAAACACACTGCAGCAGGGAGGAGATCCTTTACATGAAGCACCTTGCCTTTTCCCTGCCAATGTAATTGTACAGGAGTTATCTTCCAGATTAACTGCAGGAGAGAAAAGGAAAATTTCAGCTACTGCAGTCATTAAAGCAATCTTGTATGTCTGGGTTAGTACATGAAATGCTAGAAAATGGTCAGTTCTCCTTGTTCTGCCAAAAAAGAAAAAATGCCTCTTGTCCAGTGATAGTGCTAGCTTGTAGTACAGAAGTTAAGGAAAAGAGCAGCAGGAAAGCGTACATTCAGGTACAAATAAAATTGCTGATGCGATTTTAAAGCCACACATGAAAAAAAGAGCGATTGCAGTGAATCCCATTGAACTAGTTTCATATATATTTCCTATATCGTGCAATCTGTTTAGTTTAGAAAAATCTCTGGTTTCTAAGACTCCCCGCAGCAGCGTGCTGTTTGTGGCCTGTTTAGAGAAAGGGTGTTGCCATTTTTGGAAAAGTGCAGGATTATAATTGGGGAATCAGGGCTTTCCAGCAATGCTCCACAGCTGCGTGGTTTGATATACCAATGACATCAACTTGCTCCTTGATGTTGGTGCTTTGTAATATGTTGCTCTTAACTAGCATTTCTCATATATACGTTCCTTTACGAAGAAGGTGCTTGTCGTTATTTTCCTCTCTTTTGGGGGCAGGAGGAAAAGGGAAATTAAGGATGAGGGTTACAGAGGGGTGTAGTGACTTGACAAGAGGTGATTCAGCTCCCATGGGCTATGGAACGGCGCTCTGCCCATTGAACTGTTTTGTAGTTATCATCCACTTCCAGAGATGCTTCCAGGTAGTCCATCTGTCTTCAGAAATCTCCCACTGAAACCCCCTCCAGCCAAAAATGTATTAGGTGACCTTTGCGTCTCCTCTGAGAACTTTGATTGCACCCAAAAGCTTGCAAAGAACTTTTTTCCAATTAAGTTGGTTTAGTAAAAGATATCGCATCTACCCAAAGAGCCTTGTCTGCCTGTGTCATTAGACCAACACAGCTACAGCCAAAAACCCAGTAATTTATTTTTTAATTTTATTACTAGGATAGACTAGACATTGGAGTAGGATTTTTTAAAATTCATAATGTGGATTTTGTCCCATAGGCTCACCGTTGGATGTTTTAAATAGTAATTCAAGTGCACCGTTGCGGACCTCTTTGAGGGACATTGGGGGAGACTCCCTTTAAAGTATGTTGCCGCCTCTTTGGGTTTTTTTCTTAATTTCCCAGCTCTTCCTCCTATCTGACTACTGCAGTGAATGTCTGACCATCTGTGGTAGACCTTGAGGTTTTAATAGGCGGTTTGTTCAGCAAATAGAAGTTTTCAGAGCTGGTATTTAAACAACCCTAGCCACATCTTGTTTAGTTTTTTAATCCATTTTATTGCTGTCTGTCATCTTGTGATGACTTGGCTCATAACGTACCAAAGGAATTCTTTTTTACCTGGAATGTTACCATGGCAATAGACTGTTGGTAATGCTTTCACTAAATACATTCTTAATTGCTGTGCAACTACAGCTAATGTTAGATGTTGGTTGCAGCAGGGAAGACAGCCCTGATGGCAGGCAAATGCTTGTCTTGACGATTGATTTTCCCCAGGCACCGTTAAAATACAAAGTACTGTTAAAAGACTAAATGCTGTTAAAAAAAACTCCAGCTATTACCAAGTGCAAGGTATGCTTTGCAAGCTTACAGGCAGCTTACCTTATTTTTGGTTTTCTTGTCGTAGGGTGGGAGGAACAGGAGGAAGTTAAGCAGATTAGTGATAAAAATCATTTCTTTGTATATATGCTAGTAAGCTTTTCAAGGTCCTTTGCATATTTTGCTTAGTCCCCATTACTGGACCTGTAAGCATTACAAGGCGGATGGGCATATACAACATACACCCTCAACATTATTGAGTTGGTGATGGGATTCGGTGTAGCAAGTATTTTTGTTGCTCTCAGGTTGGCAGTGTTGACATCTCTTCTGTCATCCGTCTTCAGGCATCATCACTGACTACAGCTAAAAGGAGCTGAAAGCACCCTGCAAATCTAGAATTATTGAACATAATTATGGTGCTGTTGCAATAACCCTTCTTCAGAAGAAGAATTTATATTTGACCTGTTGTTGGTTATAAATGAATTTTTGACGAATGAAATGAGCAAGCAGATTACCACATTCACCCTAGCTAAAGGCTTGTATTTATGTTGAAGGTAAGGACTAATCTTAGACAATGGATTTATATAGTTTCAGATGGGGGGGTTGGACTAGATGACCTATAGAGGTCCCTCCCAGCCGTACTTCTCTATGATTTGATGACTATGCATAGGTTGCAAAAGAGAACAGCCAGTGTACATTTAGTAATACAAATTTGCAAAGGTAGAACAAAGATTTACAAACTTAAGATTTTAAAATTAGATTCAGAAGTCCATATAAAGGTACCCTCCTGATCCCCTTAACACCATGGATATTGTTGGATGCTCAGAAACAAACTACAAATGAAAAAAGCAACCGTCTGCTCCATAAACTTCCTACGGGCATGTGTCCCGCTCTCAAGTCCCGCATGTTCTGCAGAACCTTTCCTGAGCTGTATAGAGCTGAGACCACTTTAATGTTCAATGTCCCACTTTCCCTGTGAGCACATTTTGAGATGTGGCAGACTGGAAGGCGACTGCCAATTATTCTCAAGACGCACACGAAAAGTAGCGATGAAAATCCTATGATCAGGTTTTTCAGCTTCTTGGTAGGGCTGGGCATCCTGTAAGCAAACGAACAGGGGTTGCAGCCTGCATGAGCCATATTGTAGCTTACAGTAATTAATTATTATCACAAAGATGCCTGTGGTAACCTTCTAATGGCTGCAACTTTCTTAAGTGAACAGGGCTGCATCTACAAATGAATCCTGCCAGCAGGATTTGAGGTTGCTTATATGTGTTGTTGTTTCCACATGCAGCAAGGCATTCATGTGAAAGTCGGAGTTACCAGCGGGCCACAGACTCTAGAATCCAAGCAATTTCTGAGATACCGTGATACCTTTGCTAAGCCAGTGCTAAGTATCACTTAACCTTTTCCTCTGTACAAAATGAACAGCTCTTTCTCAGTGACCGACCAGAGCTCACTTGGTCTCCGAATATTGGTAGCAAAATCTGTTGAAACTGAATTTTAAGACTCAGTAAAGCAATAGTCTGCAAATGGTTACCGAATGATCATCTATTCATTGATACTGATATTGATATAGGGACCACCCAACAATGCTTATCTTGCTTCGTCTAGTGGCTCTAGAGCCATCCTACTGTAGTGCTTTTGGGCTTCTTTGCATTGACACGGCATTGGGCAAAAGACAGCCAGATTGAAAGAAAGAAAGAAAGAATGAAAGAGTTGTGTGTCACCCTAAATGTTTGTTATTTAAAAAAAAAAGAGGATAAGATTCCTTGTCCTCTAGTTTCATAATTTGACCTCTGTAAAACATATGACTAAGACACCGCAGCAAAACCATTTCCTTGTTTGATCTGGCAAGAGTCCCTGTGTCTAACCTTACTATCCAGTAAGCGTATAAGTCTCTGGCCCTTTGATGTACATTTGATTCATATAAGTCACATACTCAAGAGATCTCCAAAGACTTTGTGCCCATAAACATTACTTTTCTAGGCAACCTGCCTCAAAATTAATAGAGGGGAAAAGATATTAGGCAAAAGCAATTTTATCAGCTGGGATTGAAGTGAACCTCCAAAACATTTCATGTTGCTAAATAAGGAAGATTCATAATGAGCTCCTATGGGAAATTAAACCTACCGGCAATGAGTGAAGAACTTGATGGGTGATGAACAGTGAATCCATGAATGAGTTATCAAAACATTTTCATTCATGAGCCAGACAGATTTTCAGATTTCTTCTTGGCGTACTGAGTCTGCTGGGGGTAACACCCTAGATATTAGCAAATGCAAGGGTTTGAAAGCATGAGAGTACCGGAAGCAAGTCCTAGGAGAAGTGTGTAAATAAGGAGATAAGACCCTTTAGACTAGGTTTTAATTAATCTTTGTGACTTAATTTTGAATAAATGTATCTGAGAGACTGAAGCTGCAAGAGATAGTCACAAGGATGTTCCTTCCTTCTGTCAAATTTGGTGTATGGAAAAAAACCTGTGTTTGGAAACCTGTACAAAACATCTGCTGATCTGGAGGCAAATTACTTGGAGAGAAGATGCTGACCAGCCTGCCTTTATGTGCCTGCTAATGCTTGCTGAGTAATAACTGAAAGCACAATTATGGTAGCTTAATCCAGTTTCATTAAGGTGTAAACCATGGAAAAAAAGAGTGGGCATACCAACAGTTATCATGGAGCAGCTGATGTATGGTAAGTCCCTTTCTCTTTTTAATTTGCTTTAATTTGTTCATTTGTCCAAAGGAATGGGGATGTCAAGGGGTATGTGTTCCTAAATATCTTACTTTAGGCATTCCTCAGGCAGCTGTGGTGTATAGCCTGATATAGGACACTTGCTGAAATGGATTTTTGGATCCTTTTATATATATACAATATATTGGTATTAATGCATGTGCCTGCACTGAAGTCATCATTAGCCAAAGTTGCAGAGAAGGAGGTGCCTTGCAAGTAGAGTACTTAGAAGGCAATTCCTGTCCCAGTGATGTTATGCTCGACAATAGCTACACAGCCGGACAGAGGGAAAGGGTATTACACACAAGTAGAGTGGACCAAGTCATGGAGGTCAGTGGCGTGCAAGTTTTGTGGGTTTTATTCCATTTGGTCTAGTTATAATGATTTGGGCTTGGTTATGTTAGTTGAAGATTAGCTAAATGGAAAGACAGAGGGAGGGAATTTCAGCAGAGGGTTAGATGCTGGGGGCGGGGGCAATGAAGTTGCATGTTCCAGCACGTTATCTATTTTTGTCTACCTGGAACAAAGTTATGCGTAAGTTCATAATAGTTACAGGAAAAAGTCTTACTGGATCATCCTTCAAGTCTACCCTTTGCCAAGGGTAGGTTGTAATTACTGAGGAAACCTAAATTAAAAGAACGAGAAGAGAGTGATACCTTGCAATGGAATTTTTCTGCAATAGTCCCCTGCAGGGATTCCACCTCCGTCCTGAAAGCCTCGATGTAAAAAGGACTGGATTAAAACTAGTCTGGCACTGACACTTTTCTGGGACTTCAAATCCATGTCTGTTTTGGACAGCTAATCATATTTTTGCCTCCAGATGTATCACGTTGGAGCCTGATCCAAGAAAACTCTTAATTGGGGATCAATGAGTCACACTTGGAAGGCTACAAATCACTGGAGTGAACTGACAGCAGTTGAGGCGCAAGGAATTGTCTTTGTCTGCGCAGTGCGGTGTTGTACAACTTGTAAAAGACTAATGTACCAGTAGTGCAAGCCCGGGCATGCTATCCTCAATGGCCAGCGTTTACCAATGAAAAAGAAGGATTGCTGCAGTTGTCACTCCTGTAATGATAAAGAAATCATTAGAGTTATTCCAAGGCGACCAATTATTCCATTAGTCACTCTGGCACAGTTTGTCCAGAGGCAGAAGCCGTCTCGAGACCTTGGATCAGTTTAAAAAATGACTTACAAGGGCCATCAAGTCACAAAGAAAGTGGGATTTATAGGCGGTACATCTCTGCCTGTGCTGTTCCTACAGCTCACAGAGACCTGTAGGAGCGATTTATTATACAAGCAAAGGCAGAAACCCACAGACTTGGCCAATTAAAATGGATGTTCTTAGTGATCTAATTGCAGCACTACTAACACAGTTAAATCTGCAACCTGCGTAGGTTTAATAATGCCACAGAGCATCTATCCTCCTTAGTAAAACTAAAGTAAGCTGCTACTCCTTTCGAAGAGATCAGATCCTGGGAATAAACACCAGACAGTCTCCACGTGGATAATACTATATATGTGTATGTGCGTGTGTGTGTCTCTCTCTCTTCAAAATGTGTATATGCTTTTACATTTTGAAGACACAGGAAAGGTAACAAATAGCACCAGCTTTGGCTGTGTACAAATGAAGACATGAGTAATGTTATCAACATGCACACTGTGAGTCATATCCTCAGCTGCTATAAATTGACTTAGCTTCAAGACTTACGTTGATTTACATCACCTAGAGATCTGGTCCTTAGTCTACAAGGGGCATACATTCCTACCTATGTCCCCTTCATTATCAACCATACGCCCAACTATTGTTAGGAGTTAAATTAAAAGAACAAAAGAGGAACTAAAAGAACATGATGACAATAGATTTAAAAAAACCCCATGCAATGTAGACAAGCCAGGAGGAGGAAGTCTGAAAAGCTTATCATAAATAAAGTATCATTGGTGAAACAAAGCAAGGAAAGTTTTTCATGTTTTTAAAGTTTTCATTCGGGAGCTTATGGATTAGATGATGTGCAGTTGTCCACACTATAAAGTAAACCAAAAATGGTGAATTAGAAACCATCCATAGAAGGACAGTTGTGCAGTTGTCTGTTGTCGTATGCTGGGACTTGCAGAAGGTTTGAAGGAACAAGTTTCAAGGCTTCCCTAGTGTTTTGGTTGGTTAAAGCTATCAATAAAAGTGAGGGCACCCCACCAACCCTCCAGCCAGGCGTATAGAAATCAGATGCTTCTGATGAACTGGTCACCATTAAAACAATTAACAACATTGACAGTGGAGTATGATCACTGGGGCCCGTGAGACCATCATCGTGTTGAGCCTGAGGGGTACTGGTCACACCTCTCCTGGCTGTTGTTTCAGTAGGTTTTCTCCAGGCAGTTTGCACGGATGCAAACCTGGTTGCACTGATGTAAGAAGATCTACATCCATGTGATGCAGTTCCTCACACTGATGTAACTGAGGAGTCATTTCACATTGGAGTAAGCTGCATCATAGTCAAGCCTGTGCAGTTTGGAGCAGTTTGGCCGCCCTCCAGCTGCCTTCCCATATTGCTTTGTAGTCTGCCCGTGACCAGCTGATCTCCATCCACATGGCCTCTGCTTCTCTGGGGTCGGTGACAGGATGTCCTCTCTTTATTTAAATACTGACATGCATTCATGTTCTGCCTCAGTGCTCATACATGCTCTAGGAGTCAAAATGCCCAACCCGCACACCCAGCATATGTTGTAGGTAGCCCTGAACCATCCCTGGTCTTTAAGTTTCCATCTGGGCCCATGCTGAAGTTGCTGTATGGGGAGAAGCAAAGATACAGGAAATCTGGCATCCTGACAGAGAAACTGATGTAGTTGAGAGATCTACCATGGTGGCAGTGGAGCACAGTCACAAATGGGATGTTGTTCAGTGCTCTTCCAAAGCCAAGGATGTGAAGACGGCTTACAAAAGGATCAAGGACAGAAAACCTATCTGTTCAAAGAGCTGGGCAGGATTTTGGCATGCGTAGACTCGTGCTTCATCTCGAATGTGGCTAATAGAGAAGAAAGCGTTGAGGAGTGAAGGATGGGCAACTCCTTCCACATCCATGTGCCTGACAGCCAGGAGTTCTTCCAAACACAGGTCCTTAGCCAAGACGCACCCAAATACTCTTTTCAATTACCAGGAAACCTTCTGGCTCTGACCACCCAGTGCTATGAAGTACTGCAGAAGAGATCGGTAAGTCTCAATACATGTGCCTTTTTGTGAGCGATTGAAACAGTGTGCTTTTACACAGTGTTAGAATAATGTTGTAGCCACGATGGGGTAGAAATTATGAGAAAGGCAAGGATTTTTTTGGTTGACCTCTTTTATTGGACCAACTGCCCAGCTGGGGATGTACTTAGACAAACTTTTGAACTCATCTGAAGAATGCTTTGAATGAATAATTTTTAAAGTAGAAACTTATCAGGGCATTTATTTTGTCAATCTACATTTTAGAAAGGCTCTTTATAGTTCATTTTTAATCTACTAAAAACTACAATATGCAAACCACATATAGGCAGTACATCATACGGTGCAATCTATGAGGCTCCAGCACAATGGCAGGAATATAAGATGCCTTCTTTCCACTTAACATCATGGTGAACTAAGGGTTTGCACAACCATTCTGAAAATCAGGTCATTTTCCTTTAATCAAAGGAAAGCTGAGAGTCTGCAGCAGTGGACTGGGACATCAGAGAAGAGCAAATATAGGGAACCTCTATATCTTGACTCAATCCAGCCTCTGCCTACATCACTGCCAAACAACAGTCTGGTATGAAATCATCAGCTGATTTGCATGTTGATCCAAGTCTGAAACCGAAGACTTTGCTAAAAAAAAAAAAAAAAAGGTTAAAAAGTAGCGTTAATGCATTTTGGCTTTACTGAGGCTTTGTCTAGTCCCAGGAAGGAACTGTGATACCTCACAGCTTTATATTAAGATTGGTGTCAGAGGATGTAATTAAGTGTCATGGGGACAGAAGGAATGATCTCTCACTGCTGCTTACATGTAACCCTACTTTTTTCTTCTTTGCAACTTTCCAGCAGAGCTGCTAATAATATCATAATAGCAGATTTCAGTGGTATGTTGGATTTGATAAAAGGATTGTAGATTTAGATAGGCAATGTTGACTGTTAAAGACCTTCTGAACTACTTTGAGTCACGACCTGTGCGCTTTATCCCAGAGCCAGACCCTACATGGACACTTTTTTCTTCTATCAAAAGTTCTCCTTGCTCTAGAGTTTTGTTTCAGGTGGCAGGCCTCACACGTGCATTAAGACTTGCTGCTGCCTTTTGTGTAATAAGATAGTCTGATAAAGACTGTGCTGCATCTTGGAGAATTCCCTAAGAAACTAATTATCTGGCATTTCTTTCCAGTTAGACATTTTGATGCAGATTTTCTTAAACCAAATCCAAATATCAAGTTCTATCCCCTTCTTAGGGCTCCCAACACATCCTTGAAAATGTTTCCATGAGTAATTGCTGAGCAGAGGGGTTCTGCAGCTGTGCAACTTGAATGCAATTGAGGGAACAGAAGCAGAAATGACCCAGCTCACTTTCACAGCTGTGTCCTGTCCTTGCCACTCTCAGTCATAACCATTGGCAGGATTCAACCTGTTTGCTAGCCTGCTGGATTTCATCCTTCTGCTTGTTGCTGGATGAGTTGTTTGACTTGGGTGATCTCACGTTTTTCTGTTCCAAATTGCGATTTCTTATAGGAGCCTGATTTTCTGAAAGTGCTTAGCCCCCACTCTCTGAGAATTCGCTTTCTTCAAGGTGTCTCCAGTTGGGAGTGCAATGTCATTAATTGCATTTTAAGGTTTCAGCCCATAAATGTATGCAGAGCTAAAAGAAGTCACTCGTTCTGTGATTCAGTAGCTCTTGTTGAGCTAGGCTGCGAGCTCAACAAGAGAGAGGGAGTAGTTGTTGGTTTTAGACAAATGGCGAGTAAGAAATCATGGAGAAAAGCTCAGATAACTCTTTTCATACCACAAAAGAAGGTTTAATGAATCAAAGGAATAAGAGAAAACAAAACCAAGAAGAATCATTTTGAAACTGTTTGGCCCCGTGGCTTTGGACCTGGTGTGTATCTGCAATCTCAGTACGTGCACAAAATCAACTGCAAGCGGCCAAGTGAAGGACTCCATTTTTGTGCTGATGCATCCAAACGAAACATGCATTTGCACACATGTTTTTCACACCAATGTGCTTACCTTGGGTTTATGAAAATCAAATCCTTGGTAATAAAATAATGTTTCAAACTTCCCCACCCAGTGTAACCTTGACACGAAACTGTCCCACCATTAGGAACTGCTCTCAGTTGAGTCAGGCCGAGATTCTCAAAGCTGCCTCAAGGATTTGGACTTCTGGGTGCTCTAACG
>NW_005842000.1:834264-849756 GCF_000455745.1 Alligator sinensis | reverse complement strand
TTCCCTACATGTTACATTGGGCAGTGTGGAGCTAGTCCTGTTGCATGGCTTGATAGAGGTGGCATGGAGCCCGTGGGTCCCAATCCTGGCATGCAGGTGTGGTGGGAGGTGTACTGAGGCCACTGCAAGGCCTGTTCTGCACCTGAGGGCCTGACCTTGGCATATGGTGTCCAATCCAGTCCATGGACCAGCTCCATAGCATTCATCTGGCCTGTGAGACAGAATCACAGACAATGAGGGTTGGAAAGGACCTCAGGAGGTCACATCTAGTCCAACCCCCTGCTTAAAGCAGGACCAACTAGATCATCCCAGCCAAGGCTTTGTCTAGCTGGTTTTTGCAAACCTCCAAGGTTGAGCACAAACCGCCATGGTTGAGATTAAAAGGTTGAACACCACTGGCCTAGTCAAGTCTGGAAAAATTCTCAGCTTCAGTGCCCAGTACAATGCACCCATTCTGCAGGACTGGTAAGCAAGGCAGGTCCACCCAGTCCTCCCAGCTGATAACTTTGGATCTGCTCCACTTAGTAGCATGCCCATTGAAGTTGATTGGAACAGGATCAGGCCCCTCTCTCATCCTGGCACAATTCCCTGTGTTTATATTCCTGTTAGTTCTGAAAAGGAGTTTTAAAAACTCATTAAAACAGAACAATGTGAGAAACAAGAGTGCAGATGTGTACCAGTCTGTGGATGGTCTTGTTTAGACAGGGCCATGATAATTCAGGCCTAAGTGACAACTCCTTACTGGAGAGAGCTCTGTCGTAATCCCCCCTTGCAGTGCTCTAGATGAATCGTCTGGGTTGTTGCATCGCAGGGATCCCAGGAATAATCTCTCTCTTTGCCATACAAAGGCTCCATTAGTAGCTTCCCACTTGTTCCTTTTCCTTTGGCCAATTTCCAGTGCATTAAGCAACGGCACATTCACCTCCTCTTGGACTCCCCACCTTGGTCATTAACCTTCTCTATGAAGCTTTGTCCGGTGCTCTCTGCACCTCTAAATAGGCAGTGCCTGCTTTGCCCACTCTGACTGCTTTAGCAATCATAGCCTCAAAGACTTCCATCAAATTAGTCACGCAAGCTGCCTTTACCCAAACCACGTGGGTCCTCATTACTCAAGCTGCGTCTTTGCATTTGATCCCTGAAATGCTTTGTAACACTCCCCCCATAGCTGGTGTGAAACTAATTGGCCTGTAATTTCTTACAGAATCTCCCGATCCCTTTCTATATGGACTGTGTCAGCAACTTGCTTGTCTTTGGGGATTTCACCTGAATTTAGCAGGAAGGTGATTGGATTCAATGAAGCACAGTTTGGCATCAGGACTCTAGGGCCGCGTTCACATGAGCGTGAATGTTTGTTTCCCTGGGGACAAGAAACTTCACCTTCAGTTCCCAGTATGATGCACTCACTCCGCAGAACTGGCAAGCTAGGCAGGTCCACCCAGTCCTCCCAGTTGATAACCCTGAATCGTCTCCACTTAGCAGAATGCCCATAGAAATTGATTGGAACGGGATCAGCACCCCTCCTCCCACCCTATTGGAACAGGATCAGGCCTCCCTCAAACGTTTGTTTCCACGGGAATGCATGTGCTACGCACCCTCTGGCACGTGGCAAGTTATCCTGGGTGGGGTAGGGAGGTTGGGACCAGCAACTGTGTTGGCTCCAGCAGCCTTACCTGGGGCTGCGGGGAGCTGTAGCCACAGTGCTCCTGCCAGCCAGGCTCCCACCTGCAGCTGGAGAATGGCTCCGGCAAGCCAGGCTCCAGTTTTGAACAGCGCGCACTGCCGTCATGTGCACTGCCCTGCTTTTTTAAGTCAGAGGGGGAGGAAAAAAAACTATGCTGCAAGGTAGTAGCGTGGGGAACACCTGCATGTGCGATGTGCGATGCCACAGGCAGGACCGCACATCCACGCTCGTCTGGACGTGGCCTCGCAGTGCAAACCTGTTGACTCGCTGGCTTGTATCTAGCCTTTAGGCCCTGCGTGAGCAAAAACAACCTTGAGCAAATGGCCTGGGAGCCAGCGAAAGCATGGCAGTTGTGAAAGCCTTGCAGAAATGCACGTCAGGTATGTAGCCCAGAGGTGCCTGGAATCTGCCAGTGTTCAGAGCATGCAGAAGAAGATTGTCAAGGGTGCAGTCGGACAGCCCCCGTGAGGAGACTGCCAGGTTGGCTGCCTTCGCCATATGGACTCACTGCACCCACTTAGCTCAGGTGCACGGGGTGTATTATCACTCCTGATTTAAAGATGCTACTGGGAAGAGATGGAACCGCTCCAGATTGGTAGGTAATAGGCTAGGAGGGCCCTACTAGGCAATGCTCGAAGCAGGCTTTAAAGGGAGCAGAGTCTGTGCATGCTACCATGTTGAGGGGAAGACATCGCATGTGCCACTCTATTTATATTTATCATTTGATTTGTACTTGGTTTTTAAAGTATTATGTTTGTTTTCAGCTCACTCGGGTTACTTTATTTATTCTTGTGTTTCCTTAAAAAACTCAAATCTGCAGTTCTTACCATTGCAACGTTTCCTACAAATCCAGGAAACCCTATTTGAAAAAAACTTCCACGCTTGTATTTGGGCAGAGAGCCCCATTTTTCTTGTCACCTGATGCTCTATTGTTACTGTCTGGGCCCATGTCCGAGGAAGTGTATGATTTAAGCTTGGGTCAAAGGCTCTGACAGAAAATTCTGCTCTAAGGATTGAAACCATGTGAAAGTAATTCCTGTAACATAGGGCAAAAGCTTTTATGCAGGAAGCTGTGCTACCTGCTCCTTGCTTGTGTGCATGCAAAATACAGCTCATAGCTGATATTGGCTGATGGATAGAAAGAAATGCAGGGGATGGTTTTGAGACAAGCTTTGCTAAAGCCATTCAAACATATACGTCAGCAATGATGGATTTTGATTTTTTTTTGTCTGCAAAACCATGGCAATGTTAGATGGATATTCAATGTCATGGTGTGGTTGCAGATATTTCAAAGGAATGTTCTCTTCTTCGAGATTCATGCTCCAGTCGCCTTTTGTTTAATACTTTTCTGAGATGTGTATGTATTTAATGAAGGGGGTCGGATAAATTGTGAATGAACAAGCCAGTGAATGTAGCCTTGTTTTATTCAGGTCTAGAATCACTTGTGATTTTGGCAAATATCTCTGTTGTTGGTTAAAACTCTGGTGAATCCTTACAAATTCTTTTCATTCAGGAACTGATCACTTTGCACGGCTGGTGTTTGTGGGGCGGGACTGCTGGTGGGGGCTAGAAATCTAGATGCTGCAGCTTCTCCTTGATCCCAAACTTTCAAATAGCGGGACAAAAAACTAACAAAAAATAATTAGTGAACAATACATTGAAGTGCCATTTGGAACGTTAATAATTTCTAAAAACTTGCTTCATAAGTAATCAGCCAGTGGTCGTCTTCATTTATTAATAAGGTCCCAGCCTAGCAACGACCAACTCTCATTAAGTACTATGGAAACTTTTCCCATTGAGAACAATGTGGATGGCTGGATAGTAGGCAATTTCTAATAGGAGTGGCTTATTGAAGGCAAGAGGAGTGGTCCCTTCTGGCCCTGGTTAGTGTCTCAATCTCTGCTACCTCTGTTGTCATTTGTCACCATCTGACCTTGTAATATCACAGGGCCATTGCGAGGTTCTGTTCATGTTTGTGCAAAACTTTGAATGTTAGAAGTCTTTCATAAACTGGAAGTCGTTATCCTGGTATATACCATGCCAGCCCACTCTGTTTGCCAGAGGGAGGTTTACTGCTCATTAAAAAGCCTTACAAACTGAAATCTCAGGCAATTAAACACCGTGGATGGGACATCAGTCTGTGCTGCATTGCTCCTGTGCGATCTCTCTGAGGCTCAGAGAAACTCTTGTTCCAGCTGTAAAATGGGGACAACAGCATGGCCCTACTTTGTAAGAGCACTGCAAGGATAAATATATACATATTACAGGGTACTCCGATGTTAGGGTAACAGGCGCCATTGGTAGGAGTTTGGTAATAAAATATTGTTTCCAAAACCTGCGTGTAATAGCTGCGCTGTCCTTCCTCACTTCTTTGGCCACAGTGGGTTCATTTTCTAAAGAGAATCTGGGCCAGACTGTCTGAAATCACTGGAATTATATTGATTTCCACCATCATAAAAGTGAGATCCTATTCACCCAAGCCAGTCTTCATAGATTCATAGATGTTGGATTGGAAGGGACCTAAGTAGATCATCAAGTCTGACCCCCTGCCCTGGGCTCATATGACCCCAGCTAGGTAGTTATCAAGCCTCCTCTTAAAGCCCCCCAGGGTAGGAGCGAGCACCACTTCCCTTGGAAGTTGGTTCCAGATCCTGGCCGCCCTGACTGTGAAGTAGTGCCTCCTGATATCCAGCCTGAACCTACTCTCTAGCAACTTATGGCTATTATTCCTTGTTACTCTGGGAGGTGCTTGGGGGAACAGGGACTCTCCCATTGCCTGCTGGTCCCTCTGGTAAGTTTATAGGCGGCCACCAGTTCCCCTCTCAGCCTTCTCTTGTGGAGGCTGAACAGGTTCAGGTCCCGTAGCCTCTCCTCGTAGGCCCTGCCCTGCTGACCCCTGACCATGCAGGTGGCCCTCCTCTGGACCCTCTCCATGCTGTCCACATCCCTTCTGAAGTGCGGCGCCTAGAACTGGATGCAGTACTCCAACTGCGGCCTGACCAGTGTCGCGTAGAGGGGGAGGATCACCTCCTTGGACCTGCTTGAGATGCATCTGTGGATGCACGACAAGGTGCGGTTGGCCTTGCTGACCGCGTCCCCACACTGTCGGCCCATGTTCAAGTTGGCATCAATAATGACTCTAAAATCCTTTTCTGCCTCTGCGCTGATGAGAAGGGAGTTCCCCAGCCTGTAGGTCTGCTGCTGGGTCTTCCTCCCCAGGTGCAGCACCTTGCACTTGTCAGTATTGAATCCCATCCTATTCTCATTCGCCCGCCCTTGTAACCTGTCCAGGTCCAGCTGTATCCTGTCCCTCCCTTCTTGCTGACAACACTTCGCCCCAAATCTTGGTGTTGTCAGTGAATTTGAACAAGGTGCTTTTCACCCCCTCATCCAAGTTGCTAATAAAGAGATTAAACTGTGCGGGCCCAAGGACCGAGCCCTGGGGGACCCCACTGCCCACCTCCCTCCAGGTTGAATATGACCTGTCCACCACCATCCTCTGGTTGCAGTCCCTCAGCCAATTTGCGATCCATCTGACTGTGTAGGCATCCATGCCACAGTTGCCTGGCTTTTTAGTGAGAATGGGGTGAGAGACAGTGTCGAAGGCCTTGCTGAAGTCCAGAAAGACTATATCCACCGCGACACCTGCGTCTAATGATTTTGTGACCTGATTGTAGAAGGCAATCAGGTTGATCTGACAGGACCTGCCTCTAATGAACCCGTGCTGGTTGCCTCTGAGCATCATCCCTGCTGCTGGCCCATCACAGTTGTGCTCCTTGATAATCTTCTCAAAGAGTTTCCTCAGGACCGAAGTAAGACTAACAGGCCTATAGTTGCCCGGGTCCTCCCTCCTCCCTTTTTTGAAAATGGGGACCACTTTGGCCCTCTTCCAGTTGTCTGGCACCTCGCCAGAGCACCACGAGTGCTCGTAAAGCCGTGCCAGGGGCCCTGCAATGACCCCTGCCAATTCCCTCAGCACCCTGGGTTGGAGATCATCTGAGCCTGCTGATCTGAACACATCCAGCCCCTCCAGAAGTTCCCTAACTCGGTCCTTCCTAAGTCTAAACGTACCCAGTCTACAGTCCTACAATGAGCCACCAACTGTGCGTCCTAAGTGCATCGATGTGAATCAGATCCAACGATTATATCTGTATCAGTCACCTGGCAGAATAAAAATGAAGTTAGTGTAGTTAGTATGAGAGAATATTATCACTCAATCAGTGTCTTTTTTTTTCCCCTCAGCAGGGGGCCTGTGGCAAAGTTTATTCCATTGGCAGTTCAAATTAAGAGATAAAATGTCACTGTGCTCTTTGAAGATTAGAATCATGTTTAAAATTATCGGTGGATTTAAAAGAAAATAGTGCAATTATTCTATCATCGCCAAGTCTGCTGCCTGGTCGTTTCCCTTGACATCCATTATGCTTTTGACTATAAATGATCTGTTGGTGGATACTAATGAAGGGATTGTTCCTTAAGTAGCCAACAGACTTTATCACCAATTGTATTTCGGCATATAATAAATCAGCAGTCCAAGCTTTCATTGTAAAGCTCTTCTCTTAGTGGGTTTTGCATAGCTCTCATTCCTCCTCATTGATAGGTATCTGAAGCCAAACTGTTTGCTTGTAGTCAAGCGGGCAGAAAAGCAAGAGATGAGGGTGGACAGAAGCAGAGTTGAGGCAACTCAGAGCAAAGCCACTTTATGGCTGGACACCCCCTTAAGAGTCAAAAGGGAGCCTTTAATACAAAATACTTCTTGTTTGGAGCTGGAAACACATTGATTCCTTACCTTACCTTAAACTTCTGATTAAAAAAATTGCAAACCCAAGGACTAAACTTTAGGCATCTAAGTCCATATTTAGGCTTCTAAATAAATGGCTTCCATTCCCACTTGGTCAATAGACGACAGGAGAGTTTAGACTCAGACCTTCAAAGGTAGTTAGGTACCTGGAGACCATAGTGTATTTAAAAATCAAGCAGCATGTGTTGGGGCTTATATGTGGAGTCATTTTCACAGAAAAGTGCTGGTCTTTATTTTATCACATTGCAGATCCCAACCTGCAATGCATAGGTAAAGACACGTGGCCTGAGTTAAATCTCACTTTGCTCCTGTGATTTCCAGGCACATTTTCTGGATTATTATTCAGCGTCTCCATGTTGCTGTCTGAAAAATGTATGGCATTGGCATGGCAACCTACACCTACTGCTATGCTGATTTGTTCCTACCTTTGCCATGGATGTATACATGCTAAAGGCTGTGACATGGACGTATGTAACTCAGCCCCAGCAAAGTAACCTATTATTTGTTTTGCACCTTGTTTGGGCCTTGCTACATGTTAATTTTGGGTGCCTCCTGGAGCTCTTAACACCTGGATTGCCTGCACATTAACACCTTTAAGTGGCTTAAGGCACTTGTGTGACTCAAAGTTACGCCACTCCAGGGCAGGATTGTCTCTTGATCTGCATAACCCATAAGGTAGAACTCCCCACAGATGTGCTGCTCAAATTGAAGGTGTGCCTAAGCAGATCAACATTTGCTCTGCTCACCGGGTAACGGGTAACAAGGCCCTGAAGATGCAGGGTGCTCCCTAATTTAAAAAAATGGAGAACGAGCCCCACCTTGTGGATAGCCCAGGCATTTCTCTCCAGCTCTGTGCTGGTTTATTCAGGGCACATCTACACAAGATGCTAAAAGTGCAGCAGATTACTTCTACTGCACATTAACACGTCACGGCGAAAGCTGTGCTAATGCGCAGTAGAGTTAGTCTCATGCTAATGCGCATTAGAGTCATGTAAAAGATGTGCACTGGCACTACTGCATAGTAGCGCTGATTACAGTTCATTTAGGGCCTGTTATTACAGGTATTAAACTTAATGTGCTGTAATTACAGTGCATTAATGCACACGTAGATGTGCCCTCAGGGACCTAATTCTTTGCTCCCTTGCAATTTGGGTAGCCATTTTCAACTGGGCATGGCAAATGCCAGACATTAGGAAACAGTGGAATATCTGGCTGATGCGGTGTTTGTTCAGCAAAGGAACAAAGGAGATCTTGGGGGGGGTCACATAATTTGTTTCTTATTTTCTCAGGTCTTGCAATTTAAGAAACACCTGATTAGTAGAGGAATACAGTGGTTTCCTGGCCTACCAAGGGTTTCAAAAGCAAAATTATACTTTGGAAAATGGGAAGGGAAAATCATTGAATCCAATGCTGAGGAGGAAAGACTATCACATTGTGCACAATGGCTGTGTTTTATCCCATAAACAACACAGATAAAAAGCAAAGTTATTTACTCTGCTGACAGAGAGTGAAATTGGGCAGGAGAAAGGAAGCAAAATGAGTTCCAACCACATCCCCACTGCAGAGTAAAACCTAATTCAAGCCTTCACCTCAATGCTAAATTCATGCCTCAGCATCTGAATACGTGGAGGGTGGCTGAATCCTTCATTGGTGGTGAAGTGACAGATACCACCTGGGAGGTTTGAACGCTGTTTCCTGGATTCTCTTTCAAGCCCCAGCAGGATTTTATCAACACACAAAGCACTGTCTGCAGCGGAGCCTCCTAATAGTTGTTTCCAGTTTCTGGCCTGGGTTATAGAATAAAACTCCAGATTTAGCAAATGCAGAATAACGCCCTCATGTGGTTATGTGCATCTCCTGCAGGAAAAAGACAGGCCTTTTGCAAAAATGTATACATCTTTTGGGTTAAAAGAATTGGTTTTTATTTTAAAAAATAAAAATGAAAATCTTTGCTCTTTTTGATGGGGAAAAAAGTACTTTCATAGCTTTACTGTTTTTCAAAAGGGTAAAAAATAAATACATCCCTTGGTGAGTAAAAAGTTGAAAAAGAACAAGTTTTCCCTCCTACCAATATTATACAGTTTTCAGTGGGGAAAAAAAAGAACCTGTAGAATAAATATCCATTGGAATGAGAAGTTTTCGTTCTGTATATATTTTTCATGCAATAAACTTCCTTTTTTTAGCTATTTCTGCTGAGGTCCTCACATAACTGTAGTTATAATTGCACTATCCTTTGAGAAGTTTTTCCTTTCCTTTAGGTACACTATTGTGTCTTGATTGAGGTGACTTTACTAGCTAAGGCAGTTATAGTTTTGTTACTCCTAGCTAACACTTAGTCTGTGATGAGGAGGAGGCTGACTTGTGCTACTTTTCATAGATTTCATAGACATTTGGGCTGGAAGGGACCTCGGAAGATCATCGAGTCCAGCCCCCTGCCCCAAGGGCACGAGCTCAGCTGGGGTCAAAGGATCCCTACTGACAACCAACAGTAAAGTTATTCTTCGTTGGAATAAAGCTCACTACTGGTGTGCAACTTTCCAGCACTGCCCATGTAGAAGCCACCAGGCAATCTGTTAGGATGTGTCTTGGAATAAGCTGACTTTTGGTGACTGAATTAATGGATGGGAATATAGGGATTTGATAGAGAGAAGAGGCAGATACGGAAGGGAGGCAGGCTGTCGCTGTTGCACATCAAGATGAACGTAGCAAGAACAGCCATCGAGAAGAAGACACAAAATGAAGAAGGGCTGCTTGAACCGATCTCTTACATACTCCTGGTGGCTGTTCTTCCTAATCCCATCCTTCCACCTCCTGGGAGCATAAATTAATTTGTACCACTGTTCATAGTCACATATTTAAAGTTACTGTATGGCATACATAATTGAACCCTTGTCTACACACCATTGTGCACCGCTTTAATTAAAACAGCTTAGCCCTTGTCTACATAAGGAAGCTGATAAACTTAAATCAGTTTTAAATTAAACTAGTTTCTGCCCCTCTGTGGACACTCATAATTCACTGTAAGGGTGGTTTAGTTTTGGCTTCGCTTGCATCCACACCTGATTGTCCTAACTTTAATCAAAGTAAATCTAGTGAAGCAAACAGGGGGGTCCACGTTGCATGTAAGACCTGTTGAGCAGGCAGGGATCGAGTGCTTATGGCAATGATCTCAACCAGGGTGCACCCTGGGGTGCCTCAGATCCTTTGAAGGGTGCCATGGGGTGCCACACAATGTTAGCATGGTTAGGTGGGAAACATGATTCACAAGATGAAACCAGAGATTGCAGATAGAAAATCTGTAGTGTCAGACATCATTCTGAGCTTTGTGGCCTTTCTGGGATCTTTGCAACAGAATTGCTGTTACTTTTTCTCGTATCAAAAAATGAGTGTAAACTAAGGGATTGCATTTTCCAAGGTGTGCCTCAAGTCTATTGAGGGGTGCCATGTGTCTATCGAGAGATGCTTCGAGTCTAAAACAGGGTGGGAAGCACTGGTTCAGGGCTGCTAGAAGAAGCGTGTTATTACCTATGGGCGGGAGTGCAGAGTCTGGGTGAAAGACACCTAGTAATTAAAATCCTTTGTAGTAAGGTCCTAAGCCAGGCTGGGGCCTTATTCGGGTAGGTATGACCTTTCCAGTGATCCTGCTTGTGGCCACAGCTATATCCTCACTGCCTTTTCCTATAAGCAGTTTCTATCCCTGTGCAGTAATGGGCAATGGCATGGTACTCCAATTCCCCCGGGGGCAGAGGGAGACATTTGGGGACTGCTGGCTTTTCCCCATCCAAAAGCAACCAAGTCCTCAAGGTCCTTCAGGAGAGACCCTGGAAAAGGTGTTTGCCTGGGATCCAGGTTGGAAGCAGAATCCACCAAGTTCATAACAGTTTGGAGGGACTTGCTTTCCCTGAGTTAGTAATAAGCCCTCCAGTAAATCAGCCTAATGAAGTGCTTTATTGTATGTTGTGTAACAGCATAAACATTTCTGTACAATGCTGTGGTTGAAGGGAAGGGCTGGGATTTTTTTTTAAAGCCTAAGGGATTTATGCACCTAAGTTGTTGCTCAAATGTCAATAGCCATCGTCCAACCCCAGAAGCTCACAAGAAAATGACAGCTAATCCGCCTATCCAATCTACCTTTAAATGGATGTTGGAAGATAGGAATTGTCATAGCGGGTCAGACCGATGGTCCAACTTATGTGATGTCCTCCTTTCTCTGGAAGTGTCGGGCACCAGAAGTGTGCTAGACATCCTGTAGTGGAAAGGGAAAGGGACGTTTCTGTCTCTCTCAATTAAAAGAGCGTGTGCAGACTTTGTTTCATCGATAGACCGTCTCCTAACAAAGGAGAGCAGTTACTGAAATGGAGTAGCAATCTATCTTGGTGTATGTCGTAGCATGACGGTGAAATGCCTTAGGGACGTTACATCAGACATCACCGATGCGCTGTGTGATTTAGTCATTCTGCATCCCTAATTCTCCCCTCACATGCACCTGGTGCCTTTTTGGTGTAAACTCTGTTGCTATCAATGGAACAACTCCTGATTTACACCAGCGCAGGTTTGAAGCCCTATATATAGACTGTCTCTTCCTCCTCCTATTGTGGACTAGGACATGGGAACAAACCTTTGCTACTGCTTGGTGAAGTCTTGCAAGTTCATTGTTGTAAGGAGGTAGATGACCTGGTGGCAGGGGTGCTAGCTTGGATGTGTTGCTTGCCACACGGACTGCCTGTCTGACCTTGGACGAGTCCCTGATGTATGAAGGGAGCCGGGTACATCGAGGTGCCTGGCTCCCTGCGTGGAAGCTACGGCCCTGTGTTAGACACAGAGTGATTTAGGTGTCTCCGAAAAGCCCAGAGATGAGATCATTCATGGAAGAGGGGCGATCTGGGCTCCAAGGGTTGCTTATGCATGTTGCATTAAACAGCCATGGGATAAAATACACATGCAGTCCTTGGAGAAAAAAAGAGTAAGAACGTCGGCTCTCCTCTCCCGAGTGAGCGGTTTGGAAAAGTCACATTTTGCTTTCTTTCTCAGGCTCAAACTCTGTGTTGGTTTTCTGCTTTCTGTCAAGCGGCAACTACAACAGGAGTGTTAGAAAGTGCACCCATGAGCTAAGTGATTGGGGTATTGCCCGTGGTCATGGACCCCCTGCCCCCCAAGACTGAGGAGAGCCCTTGATGTCCTGGGTGAGTGCTCCCAACACAGCTCTTGTACGAGAGGGGTTGGGGGATACAGCATTACCTCCTCTGACTGCGGTTTGCAATGAAAGTATCCGTGGCTGTCGTGTTTTGTGCCCAGGTCACTCCTGTAGGTACACATTGCACATGCGCTGAGCCCACCTACCTGATCGTACCCTTCAGGCGAGGGAACAACGAGTGTGAAGATGCCGGTCACGCTTCAGCATGAGATAGGAACTGAGATGTTGTGGACGTGCCCAGAAGCAAAACATTAGGTGCTTAGGAAACATGACAGGCAGCGGGCTCGGTGCCTGGAGACTTTCAGCGTAGGGTTTGAGGATCCCACTCTTGGAAGTAAGGGCCTAACTGATGTGTAAGTCCTTTGCTGGATCTGTGCCGTGGCCTCTCCCCATGTGTTAAACAGGAATAACCACACACTGGTCTGCTGGAAAGTGAAGTACGTGAATGCATGATGACCACAGAGATCCTATTGTTTTGAGGCCAAAGAAGTGCCGTAGATAAGTGCCCTTGCTCTCCTCAGGTATCAAGACCCAGTTCCTCATTGCTAGTACTCAGGAGTCTAATTCCTATTGATTTCAGTAGGAATTGGGCACCTAAATACCAGACCCAAGTAAGTCTCTACAGGTTTGCTTGGGCTCAGTAAAGCTGAGATGAGGTTTATTTGCTGACTATATGTTAGAGTATCTCTATGTCTTCTAAAGCGTCTCCAGTGAAACCAGAGTCAAGGGCACTATGGGGAAAAAAATGACTAAATAAATGGCTGAATCAGCCCACATTTCAGCTCAAGTGACAAACACAGGTTTATTTTTCCCCTCCCGTGCCAATTCTGTTGATATCCCTTATGAATTGCTATTGGATCCCTGTAAATTTTTCTTATTTGCTGGAGGAGGGCTCTGTGGTTTTAGGCAGACAACCCAAAAAGAGGATGATAGAGCGAATACTGGTTTAATCGTTCTCTCCCCAGAAAGGTCATTCAGACACATGTTCCCTGAGCAGAACAGTATCACTAAGTACTAACACGCGTGAAAGGGAAGGTGGTCTTGTGCTGAAAACAATGGACTGGAAATTGGAAGCTTTGGGTTCATTTTCCCACTTCTGCCACAGAAATCCTGCATGACATCAGGCAAGTTATGCCCAGATCAGTAAAGCTTTTTTAAGTGCCTCATTCAAAATCCATGGGAGGTAGGTGAATGCGATGAATAGCACCCTCCTTTCCAGAGGAGCTTCAGGGGGTGCCCATATAGCTCTGAGGATCTGGGCCTTTATTTCTTATCTCCCTGCCTTTAAAAATGTTGTCATTTTGGGGGGCAGAGACGCCCTTTTCCAACGCGTGCATAGGCTGCACAGCGTGATGGCTCCTGCTTTCTATGGGGGCTGTCAGTGCTGCCGTGACGCACATGAATAATACGAACACGGTAATGGCCGACTGATCCGCTCTCCCTCCCGCACCTTCCCCCCCCGCTCCCCCAGTGTCATTCGGAGGAGCCAAAGCACGGCTAGAAGTGCTGAGGAAAAGGATTCCCCGTCAGAAATTCTCCTCGTCTTCCATATCATCTCCATTCCCTCCCAGCTAAATATTAGCACAGGTGTTTGCCGTGTGGATCAGAAAACCGCAAGGAAGGTGCAGTGTAAAAAAAGCAGGACCCTCGTTTCCAGGGCTCCTTTTCTGAGCCAGCGAAAATCCTTGACACGCGCTCCAGCCGCTTGACTTCGACCTACATCTGCCAGTTGCCACTGGGATGGCTTTGAGACACCTCTCATTGCCCCCAGGGATGTAGCAGAAGCTTCCCGAGCCCTGCCGCTTCGCGGGACCGCCTGCACGGCCGTCCTTGGGTCTACCTGAGATGTTGATACAGGCCCATGGCTTTTCTATGCACCGCTTGAGGGGTTAGTCCATGACCACCATTTCTCTCCAGGTTTGGACACCGGAGGGAAGTGTAGAGATACTGCAGGAACGGGGCAGTTACTGGAACTGCAAGGGAACGGCCTGTGAGCCACTGAGCGCCTTAGCTGTTTCGGGGGGAGGGCTGAAGATGGTCGCAAGCCCCATGTCCCCTTTCTCAGGGCAACCAGGGACATAATACTCCATCAGCAGGTCTCTTGTGGCTTTACAGGAGGCCTCTGGGTGCAGTAGATGCGGACAGGGAGGAGGAAGCTTGTGTCCTCCATCAGCGTCCAGATGTTTCACCTTACCCTGAGGGTCCACGGTGGTTTGAAACGCAAGGGTCAATCAGAACGGACCGATTCCCTAAACAGCAGCCCTGGGAGCAGCTGCAGACTGGGGGGAAGGACAGGGTCCTGTTCCTGAGTGACCGCTGCCAAATAAAGCTGTGGAAGCAAGATGCAGCGGTGGCCTTTGCAGCAGGTTCAACGCGCAAGGCCCAGCCCTGGCTCGCTACTGGTTTCCTCCAGCCCCTTCCAGCCAGGCGGGCAGCCTAGTTGCACCGCTGCTGCAGGCTGGACTTTTTGGGCACCATCGGGACCTTGGCGCTGAGCAACTGGCAATGCAGCAGTGCAAGAAAACGCTCTGCGTTGCTCTGAATGCACCTGCAGCAGCGGGCGGGGAGCCCCCAGGCCCTCCCTGCTGTGACCGAGGGGAGAGAGGAGGGCGGGGAGAGCTGTTCTGCAGGGTGCCAAGGCTGTGGGCTCCCTCCCGGGCCCTGCTGGCATCAGCTCCGCTGCGGGGCTAATTGCCCCCAGCTGCGGAGGCTTTTCAGGCCGCCCTGGAGGGCTGGGGGAAGCCGCCAGTAGCCCAGCGGGCCCAGGAGGAGCCGGAGCCGGAGCCCGGGAGGTGAGTGCGCGGGTGCGGAGCCGGATGCCCCGGGGAAGGAGCCCTGGGGGGCTCCAGGAAGGTCCCCGCGGAGCCGGGGCTGCAATGCCCCGGGGGAGAAGCGCCCGCGCGGGCGGAGGACTCTATGCGCGCACACCTGCCGCGCGGTTTGCCCGCGCAGCGGGATTGCGCCGGCAGGTGGCGCTGCGCGGAGCTGCTACGCGGCTTGCCCCGCGATTGCTGAACACCAGCAGCTTTGGGCTTCTTTTTATTGCGCTATACCACACTAGAGGAGTACATCAAGGGCTCAGTGAGCAACTGTTCACCAGGGCACCCAACGGGAAAATAACTAGGAGCAATGGCCACAAATTCCTGGAAGATCGATTCAGGTTCAACATTAGCAAAAAATTCTTCACAGTCAGGGTGTCCTGACTATGGAATAAGCTCCGTCCAGATGTGGTGCAATCATCTACCCTGGAAATCTTCAAGAGGAGACTAGACAGTCAACCTGCTGGGGTCACCCGCCCCCCCCCCCCCCCCCCCCTTTTTCCTCCCCCTAAAAGAGCAGGGGGAAGTTTCCAGGCGCAGCCCCGGGATCAGGTTTTATTGCGGGGCAAGAGGTTTGCAGCCGCCCCCGGGCCCGTCCAGGCGCCCGTGGTTGCAGCGCTGCGGGCCGGGGAGGCTCCGGGGCCCGCTGATGCGGAGGGCGCAGGAGGAGGCAGGGCTGCCGCCGCCCCTTCCCCTTCCCCTCCCCGCCACCCACCCCCATTTCCATGCAAATGAAGCTGTGAGGCTCCTCTCTTGGCATTCACCGCGTGCCTTAATTTTATAGACATTAAATCAAGGTCCGCTGTGAACACGCAGAGAGGGGATCGCCTGGCCCCACGGGGGGAGGGACGCGCCGCCCGGGGGCTCCAGCCGCCCGCCCTGCCCAGAGCCGGGCAGGGCGGGAGATCCCTCCCCTCCTCCTCCTCCTCCTCGCCTGTCAGCCGGGTAACCCAGGCAGGGGCTTTGCCCCCCTCCGGGCCGGCTCCCACAAAGGCCCGCT
>NW_005842000.1:825654-834247 GCF_000455745.1 Alligator sinensis | reverse complement strand
CCGACGGCAGCCGAGCCTGCGGGCTCCAGACCTCTTGGTTTGGTTTGCTTTGGTTTGGGTTGGGTTGGGTTCTTTGGCTCAAAAAAAGAAAGAAAGACAGAAAAAATCCCGGAGGGGAAAGCGGGGAGCCCGGAGGGAAGGGAGGAAGGAGAAGTCGGGGCTGCAAACACCCACCCGCGCCTCCCCGCAGCAGACCCGGCCGGGGGATTTGCAAAAATAAAGGAAATAAAAGGAGAGGGGGGAGGAAAGGAGGTTAATCCCCGGCCTGGTTGATAGTGTTTAGCTCTGCCCGTCGGGCTGCGGCTGCACAATGCAGGAGGAGCTCCGCGGAGCGCGGAAAAGCAGCCCCCGCTCGAGGTGGGGGGATGTTTTGTTTGGTGGCTCAAAGCAAGGCGCAGCACCCATCTCGCTCTCCTCTTCTCCCGGGCTCTTTCAGGGGGCCGGGAGGCGTCTCTCTCCATTTATCCCTTTGCTCTTGATCTTCCTAGCAGAGGGGCTGGGGGGTCTAGTCCCGGCTGCTTCAGCTGATCTCATCCAGTCTAAGGGATTAGAGCTTCTTCTCTCCATCCAGGCTCTCGGCACATCTGCTGATTGGGTTCAGCACAAGAGGATTACATTGGGACCCAATGACGTCACCGCCAGGACATAAGTTCTCCTCCATTAACCAAATCCTCATCAGCAAGATGTCCTTGAAACTATGGGAGTAACATTCTCGGCTCCGTTCCCAGCCCGGCCCCACCTTCCTCCCGAGCCAGGCGCTGGGGCTTGCGGAGAAGAGTGGGGAAGCTTGGAGCACTTGCAGCTGCATCCATCGTGCAGGGCTGGAGCAGGGAGGCATTACAGCGCACACGTCCCCTGCAAGTAGTGTTCTGCACCGAAACTGTTAATCAGAAGCGCTTTATATATTCTGGAGCTTTTTTTTTTTTTTTTAACTGGGGGGAGGGTGGAGAGGCTGGGGGAGGGGATGGCTGTATCCTACCGTCTTCTTCCCAAGCTCCAAAAAAGAAATCAGCAATAATTTTCTTTAAAGCTGACATGGATGCAATTAAAAAAAAAACAACGCAGATGTCTTTTTTCCCCCTGTAAGATTTGTAAAGGAATTCTTCCCCCCACCCCACCATCCTCTTCCTCCTCCAAGAAGAGAAAAGATGTCTAAACTTACACTCCTAAAGGATAGCAGGGGGCCCTTCTTAAAATATTTGTTCCTTGTGAGCAAGCTTCTTAACCGAGATGTCATCCCCGAGCCCTAGCGGGATTTGTTTCTAACTAGGAAACTAGGGGAGTATTTGGGGAGTTTAAAACATATATTTGGGGCGCTATCTATCTATCTATCTATCTATCTATCTTTGGGTATATATAATATCTCTCTATAGATATCTAGATATAGATATCTAGATCACTCTATATCTAGTTTATATGTCTATAGAGAGATATTATATATACCCAAATATATATAAATAACGCCCCAAATATACACATATAATATATATATATATATACACATAAAGCTCGCCCCAAATATGCATATATCATCTATCGCCCCAATGATATATTTTAAATGATATATATAATTATATATTTCGACCCGCCGCATTGTGCAAAATAGCAACGCATCCAGTGTTCCTGCCAGCGAACGGTCCTCATTTATTTTAACCAACATGGCTTATTGCCGCTTTCTCCTTCAAAGCCCCCCCACCCCCCGCCCCAGGTAGGTTTGGGTTTGTATAGATAGCTAGAGCCCAAATGTGATTTTGTTTCGGGGGCTGAAAGTGACCGCGGCTCGGCTGCTGGAAACGGCCCGGCTCGAGCAGTCCGCGCGCGTTTGCTTCCAAGCCCGGAGCATCATTTGCGGACACGGGCTCTTGCAGCGCAGGGAGCGGAGCATTTTATAGGAACAAATAACCTGGATCCAGATGAGTCTTTGTTGACACTGCTCTAACCTCACCCGCTTGATTAGTTCTTTTAGGCTTCATCTACAGGCACACCGCTCCTGCCTTCCTTTCTTTCTTTGCTTTTTTGGGGGGGTTTGTTTTTAACCTCCCCAAATGTCAGGATTTCCAGGTGGAAAGTCCAGATTCGGGGGGTTTCTACCGCCTCTCAGTCCCTACAAGGGAACGGCGCGTTGCCCGCTTGGTGCAATGCAATAGTGCATTATTGAGTTGAACTGCATTTTGATTTGATTTGTGTATCTGGGTGGCGAAGGCTGCTCCGCACCCGGCAGGCCTGCGGGCGGGGGGTTGTGCTCAGGGGTCAGGTATGGCCGCGGGAGGCATTTTGGGCTCGGGTCTGGCACCGCGGTGTGAGCAGCTCCCGGCTGAGCGGGTCGTAAATCCCCGGGCAGCGGAGGAGCCCGCTTTGCTCGGATGCAGCCGTGTGCAGGGTCCCCCAAAGAAAGGGAAGGAGCTCGGAGGCAGCTTGCAAACCCCGTTTGGTGGCAGGGCGGGGATGCGCTACCAGGGAGGGCCACCTTGCAAAGGCGCACCTCGCTGCGGGTGGGTTTGTCCCCTCTGCCTCTCCCATCAGGCAGGGCCCGTGTCCTAAGCAGGTTTGGTGGGACCTTTCCCTCTTCCTGCTGCATTTTCTTTCCCTCCCCCTGGAGCTCATCCCCCCCCTCCCATTGTTTCCTTGTAGTTGACTAGTGCTGGCCTTGCTGGTCCCCGTTAGAAACCCCAGCATCGAGAACCTCAGTCCTTAGCATTGGGTTTGATTTTTATTATTATTCTTTTTTTTTTCAATCGCAACCCATTGCAGGCACTAGATCCTGCGGGGCTTCTCACGGCCCCACTGCGGGGCAGGATGCCTGGGGGCCGGGCCACGAGCAGGGCCGCTCGCAGCCCCCCGGGCCGGGCTCCTGCCGGGCCCCGCAGCCGGGTGCGGAGGTCCGGGCTGCGGCTGCTTTGTGCGTGCGGAGCAGCCCCGGGAAATGGCACAAGGGCAGGGTGGGGATCAGCTAGGAGACAGCCCTCCCCGCCCTCCACCTTCCTCGCCTGCCTCCCCCCGGGCCCTGCCCGGCTCCTTGGCCGGGGAAAGGTGCTGAAGGGACAGGTGGGCTCCGGGCCGGCGGCTTCGCTGTCCATGGTATCGACGGGAGCAGCCCTTGCTCCGCTCCACAGAATCGGTGCCGCCTCCCTCCCCCCTCCTCTCCTCCTCCTCCTCCTCTTCTCTCCCTTCCTAAATGACAGGTTGACTTAAAGCTTTTAATTTCCCTCCGAGCTCGTGTGTGTGTCGGGGGCTGGGGGCTCATAAGCAGGGATATTGAAGCCGGGGTGTGTGGGCCCCCCCCTCCAATGTGCAGGAGATGAGGGTGGGGCTTCATCCCCCCCCCCCCCCCCTGCTTCCAGGGGAAAGCTGCATTGTTTTGCATCGCGGTGGCCCCGGGGCAGACTGCCTGGCTTCATTTCCCCGCGCCAGACCCGACTCGGCCCCGGGACCTTTGCCATGAAATCGCCTGCTCGTGTGCGGCCGGGGGAGGGAGGGAGGGAGGTGGAGGAGCTGGCGAGGCTCTTTGCTGCGGCTTCACTAACCTTTCCAGCTCCACCTTTTTGGTTTGCAACCCTTCCCTCAAATCTCCAGTGCAGCATCTCTGCGTCCCGGAAGAAAACAGTCAGATGATTTGCAAAGGCCCCTTTTTGCTTTTCTCTTTCTTTCTTTCTTTTTTTTTCCCCCCTTCTCTCTTTTCAAACCTACCACCTACTGTTCCCCGAACAAAGAGATCCCAGACAAGGGAACACGCCGCCACTTCCCTTCCCAAACCTGAGCTCCGCTGCGCAGTGCCCGCGCTCAGCCCAGCAGCAGCCGCGCAGGGACCCCGCGGGAGCATCGCTCACCCCTAAAAACGGGCAGCGACCCCCGCACACCCACACACATCCGTGATCCAAGCCAAGAGTTTCCTCCTATAACCTCCCCCTCCACCCTTTCATTTTTCTTTTTTGGTGCTTAATAAGTCCCCACCACCCCCTCTTTCTTCTGCCAGCAAACCTCAGCCCGGGGACCCCCTCTCCATCCCCCTGCACCCCAAACCCGCCTGCTCCCACAGTGGGAGGAAGAAAAAGAGCCAGGAGACCAGGGCTTTTCGCACTGCGGCCTAGAAGAAGCAGCAGAGGGGTGGGATCAACCAGGCCTGGCCCCATTTAGGCCCCGAAAAACCAAATGCATCCAGCTGCACAGGCAAGAGCAGCCTTTGGCTTCATTGAAAAGAGCAAGGTAAAGCTTTCTTAGAAAGTCATGGCACTTACGGGAGGGTTGAGAGTCAGCTTTCTCCTACCCCGTGTGTCCTTTCTCTGTGTGCCTCCTCTCTCTGCTCGCCTGGGCTTCCTCTGTATTTTTTTCAGATCTGGAATAATAACAATAAAGAAAAAGCCCTTTCCCCCAACTTGCGATTTGCAAAGCTGCTCGCCCTGCCCCAGAAAGCCGCCCGCTCCCCCCACAGCTCGCCTTCCCGGCCTCCCAGCTCCTTGAGAAAGAAGGAGGGCCTTGTGCATCACAATCGCATTCAGCCTCATTCATCCTGCCTGTTTCTAACGGTCTTTGGCCAGCAAATCCACACCAACAGGGGGTCAGAGCCCCCTCCTCACACCCCCCCGGCCTTACACACACACAATAGCCGTCAGCGAACAGCACAACAGCAACTTGGAAACATTCAAGCCTGGGAAGGGAAGAAAGCCCCCAGCCCCCTTCCCTTCCAGCTCGCCCCTTGCTTTTTGCAAATTTAAAAGAGGAGACTCTCCCTGCAAACCCCGCGCGGGTCCACACCCCCTTCGGCAGAGTTGTGCTGGCAGGATTCCTCCTCCAGGAAAAAGAAATGAGACCATCAAGTAGCTAATTACCTGCTTCCTTCTCCTTGCAACCCTGGGCTGCACAAAGTGGGGAAGGGATGGGGGAAGCCTACAGATAGTTATTTTGTGGGACCAACATGGGGAAAGGCTGCTAGCTTCATTTCTCAGCCCCTCGAGAAAGCACAGCCACCTCTCTAGCAACTGAACCGCGCATGAGCTTTCGGGGTGACTTCATTTGGCTTTTATTTGATTTGATTTTTTTTTTTTTTTTGCTCGATGTAGTTGGAAACGTTGCATTTGCGGCTCTTCCCCCTTTGACTTGCAAATCAGGTGGCACAGGATTTTTTTTTCCAGGCCCTGCTGGAAGCAAGTGAGAGGCCTGGGTTTGCAAAGGAGGTTGCTCTCCGCTGGAAGCGCCGTGGTGCGGATTTTGCGCGTGTGCGGGTGCCTGGGTCCCGGCTTTGCGGACGAGCTTCGCTTTCTTGTACACAAGGGCCCGTCTGGCTCTGGCCTCTGCAGCCTGGCACTGCTGCTGCAAGTCACTCAAAGCAATCAGGGTCCCCCCCACCCTGTCCTAGAAGCTGGATGGTCCCTACATTTCCACCGGAGTTACCTCGGGTCACTTATTTCGGCGTTTGAGGGCTTCTCTCATCGCTGCCCTCGTGGGCACATGTGTTCCCCAGTGCTTTCCCCCGTGTCCCGCTGAAAATTTCACGCAGGGTTCATCATGAGCTGTTGAAACAAGGGAGCCCTCGAAGCCACCCCTACCCCAGGCTTTGCGGGAAGGGAGGGAAAGGAGCGATGCTGGGGCTTCACCTGTTTGCAAGAATAGCCTCCAGCGTCTCCTGCCCCCTGGATTTGCCCCCCTGCCTAGTGCCCCTGGGGTGCCACTCCGCTCTCGGGGACAGTGACGGGCATTATTTTCAGAAGCCCGGAGGTAAAGAGAGGGAGACTTTCTCCATCGGCCCTGCCTGTTGGGGTCCAGGGCCTTGGGCAGTGTCACCAGGGATAGCGGGGAAGGAAGACTCCAGGGAAATGCGAGAGGAGCGCACTGCGAACAGGCTATAAGGGGGCAAATGACTCCTCCGTAGGGCACATAAACCCATGAATGTGGGATGCTGGCCGTGCGGGGACTGATGGTCCCAGGCGTGGGAGCTTCATGGCGGGCCGGGGGGCCTGGCCCACTGCTCTGGGACCTTGCGCGGCTGCCTGCATCTTTCTGAGGGGGGCTCCTTTGGGAGGTGGCTCCTTTGGGTGCCTTGCTCTCAGGGGCACCTTCCCAGGAGCCTCCCTCGGGCAGCGCCTGGCACCATGGGACTGACCCCTGCTTGCAGAGGCAGCGCCCCGCAGCTGCGCCGTATTTTCAGACACAAATTGAGAATCCCCAACGCGCAGCTTCCCCCTTCCTCCGGGGCCGGCTGGAGGGGGCTCTGCTGGGCTGGGGGGGAGGGTGGAGGTCATTTCAGGGCCCAAACCAGCCCCTGAAGAAGTGACCCCCAGGACAGAAATGAGGAGAGACTCTGAAATGCAGCCCCCTTGCTCCTCCCTGCATCCAGACCCCTCCCAGAGTAGTTCCCCGTCTCCCCTTCCCCTTCCCCACATTCAGCCTCTCCCATACATCGCCTCTTCATCTTGTCGGGGCCACTGGGTCGGGCCGGCTGGTTTCCCAGGCAAATCACACCGATTTGGGAGCTGCCCGTGAAGGGCCACATTGGCACAGCGGGAGGCCGCAGGAGCACTCAGCCGTGGAGTGGGGTCAGGCCCTGCCCTGCTTCTGCACTGAATGGCTCTGTGTGTCCCCCCCCCGCCACCCCCTTCCTCCATCCTCCTTCCCGCAAAGTCTCGCTGCTCTTTGATCCCTGCCGAGAACAGCCCCGTGCCAAGCCGTCTGCCCCCTTTGCTATCCCGGGTTAAGCCATTCACCCCCGTTTGCCTCGTGTTCCTGGCAGGCCCCGTCCCCTGCCAGCCTCCAGGGCCATGCGGAGCGCTGCCTCGCCATGCCGTGAGCGCCTCACGCAGCAGTGCCCGTGAGCGCTCCGCGGCAGGACAGGGCCGGGGCAGGCCTCGGGGGCTTTGTTTTGCCCTGGCCACCACCGCTCGCCTGTTTAATTAAATTACCAGCCTCAATGCTGTTGTGCTAAGCGCCGCTCCCTGCGCCCTTGTGCAGGGCTGGCGGCCAGGGATCATTTTGCAAACAGGCGCTTCAAGAGCTGGGCCTGAAGGACCATCAGCCCCCGGCGGGTGAATAGGCAAAGAAACACCTCCACAAAAGCGGGGCTTGTCAATGGAGGCCGAGCCGGAGGGGGCCCGGCCAGGCCTGTCCTACACAATGAGGACGGAGGGCGATGATGTGAATGCGCGCAGGGGCCCTGCCTGCCTGCCTTTGGGAATGGTAATCAGGGGGGAGCCCTCCCTGGGCCCGGCCGGGGCTCTCCCACTCCCACCCCCCTCCTGCCCAACTTGAGGTGTTGGAGATCAGCTCTGGAGACAAAAAAAGCCAGCAGCCCCCCCGCCACAGGGGAAGTTTGGTGTGCTTGGCCAGGGCTGCCTGGAGGGAGATCTCTCCTCTCCTGCAGGCTGGGACTGGGACGTGGCTCTGGCAGCAGGTAAGGACCCCCAGCCTTCTCGTCCTGTGTCCCCCCCCACAGCCCCCGGCTGGGCCAGCTGCAGCCCTGGCCACGGCTCCTTCCCCCAGCGCTGCTGCTTGTCCCCGGGCTACGGGGGAGCCGGCTCTGCAGCGGCCAGGCCGGATCTTTGCACCCCGGGGGATGCTGTTCCCCCGGGGCTCGGGGATGCTTTCTTCCCCGGAGGCTCGGGGAGGAGAAGTGGCCCAGGCAGGGCGAGCTGGATGCCCTTGCTCAGTGCAGCCTTCACCCGCCGGGACTGTCTGGGCTGCTAGAGCCTCCCTCTCCCCCTTTCCCAGAGTATTTGGGGGTGGGTGGCTGGGGGGGGGCATTGCCTCCTCCCCTCCTTAAGCAGCTCCTGTTATGTATTCGCCCCTTAACACCTTGGCTCCCAGGAGGACAAGGAGGCAGGTGGATGGAAGAAAGCATTCCCAAACAGTTGCAGCAGCCTGCAGATAACCCCCCTGCCTCAGCGCCTGCTGCAGTGACCCCCCCACCCCCCCACCTCCACCCCGCAAGCCCTAGCTGCGTCCGCATCTGCGCAGAGCCGGGCACCAGGGCTTTTTACAGGGAGGTGGGGGTGGAAATCAAGTGTAAATACCTGAAAATACCACTGTAGCAGGCAGGCTCTGCCTTTGATTCTGCTGTGACAGGCATGACAATCTCCTGAAATGAATGTACCTCAGAGTTCATGATGAGAGGAAACTACTGTCTCTCTCTCTTTCTCTTTTCTCTCTCTCTCTCTTTAGCTGCTCAGATCCATATTTTCTGAGGAGTGGAGGGAAGGGGGGCGGGGGAGCAACACTCAGTTTAGTCTGCATTCAGCTGCCTCTTCCCGGTGACCCCGGCCCAGGGCCTGCCAGAAGCAGCCCCTTGCTGGCGGATGCTCGCCGGAGGCTGCAGCCTCTGGTTTCTCTAAGGCAGGGTGCGTTGGCCAACACCTCCCATCCCCGGGGTGGCTCAGCACAGCGTTTTCTCAGGACAGTGTCTCCACACCTCGGCCAACTGCCCCAAGCACCGTGGTCTAACGCGGGGAGGGAAGAAGAACACCTCGCCAGCGATTGCTTTCCCAAGGGCAAATGGTTCAATAGCAGTTCAGGAGCTGTCCCGTCCCAAACTGGTACTAGTGGTACTTGAATGCACGCGGCTACCAGCACTTTCTCAGCTGTTTTACTGGGGGGTTTAAAAAATACA
>NW_005842000.1:808167-825644 GCF_000455745.1 Alligator sinensis | reverse complement strand
GGGAGAAGGAATGAGTGGAAAAGTGGCTGAGATCAAGGGAGACGGGGCATCTGAACCCCGAGGCCTCCAGGCCTGGGGCTTGAACGTGGGATGCCTGCCTGGATTCGGGGAGTATCCAAAGCACCCCAGTGTGTGTGTGTGTGTGTGTGTGTGTGTGTGTGCTGGGGGGGGGCTTGCTTTTATTGTTTTTCCTTCTCTTGGATTCCCCAGGTCTTGAGTCTCGGCCATCTCTTTCCAGGTGTTTTGACTCTGTCCTGGGTCACATTGAAAACCCAACAACCCACGTCCCTGAGAGCAGCGGGGAAGTTCCTTGCAATTAGACCCCCTGAGGGGTGGTTTCCATAAATCTGGGGCTTGGGTCCCTTTGCAAACTAGATTGTTTCTTTCCCTTCCACCATTTCGTATCCTCCCTTAACCACCCCATTCTCCCTTAAAAGCCATCCATTCGCACACGGCTGTGCTGCCTCATCTGCCTCCTTTCCGTTTGCTTCTGCCATCACAGCAGCTACCAAATATTCAAACCCCCTTTGCCATCAGGCAGCTTCTCTCACCCGGTCAAGCCAGGCTGTGGCCAAAGTATTTTGCATTTTGAATATATGTGTGTGTGTGTGTGTGTGTGTGTGTGTGTGTATAGATTGCAAAAAAAATCCAAGGCGCAAGAGATTTGTTGGATGCATTATATATATATATATATATATGTATATATGTATATATATATATATCCCCTTATATAAGGCATCCAGCAAATCTCTTGTGTCTTTGATTTTTTTTGTTGTATTTCGTACTTAAAGAACCTCGGGATCTATATCATTTGCATATTCAAATCCATCCTTTCAGTAGCTGGCAGGCGTAGAGATCGACCTGTGTCTCAGCCATGCAAATCTCACATTGGGGGTGACCTTGGGCCACAGAGCAAACCTTACTATGGCGCTCAGGGCTGAAGCGACCCGTATTGGTATCAAACAAGTGAGGGTAGGACTGGTAGGAGCCCAGCCAGGGGAACGTTTCCTTAAGGCCCAGGAGGGAGGACTGGTGAGTTTTAACCGATGTCTGTCCAGCTCTGTCTGTTCACATCATTAGGTCGTGCTGTGGAGAGGAGGGGTGGGGGGTGGCTTTTGTCACTAGCTTCACCGTGGCTTTGATTATTCCCCTTGTCTGGAGCACCCTGCTTTTGTGCCTCTGCACTGTGTGGCCAACAGCAGACGGCCTGCTTATACAGGGGCGTAGCAACCTTTACGTAGCGTAGGGTTCCAGATGCAAAATCCCAAGCTCAGGGCAATCCTTTTGGGAAGCTCAGAGTACAAAAACCAGCAGACTGATCGCAGCTCAATCTGTAAGTGCCTGGATACTCACTAATCAATGTACCACTACCAAAAGAGAGATGCCAAACAAGAGAAGGTCTTAGTGCTTTTCATTCGCAGTGTTCAGGGCACTTCAAACAGCATGTTACCCATAGAGGCATACCAACATTTAGAGACTTCCCTCCCACCCTCGTGCAGGGCATTGAGTGGAAAAGACTAAAAATACATCCCACATCTTCTGATTCCAATATCACGTTCAGTCAAACCACTGCTGGCCTGCTTCACGTTTATCAATTTATCACAACTGGGCCATAAGAGACTGGAGCAGAGCATATGTTGAATCATTTTTTTTCTGGTTATATATGTTTTATTAGTGTTTTGTCTTTGCATTCATAACAGTTGTTGTCATGGTATAGTAATTAAATAATCAGGAAAACCATTCTAGTTGTCACAGTCAGGATGTGGTAGGCAGCAGGAATTGCACACAGTTAAGTAAAGAGCCATGCATGAGCACAACAGTGGGTAAAACACTAAGCTTTGCTTTCCATAAATTAGATATTACCTATTCTTTTCCCCAGGTCAGCTTCTGTACAGATCCATAAAATAATTTATGCCATGCTCTTGGTCTTAAGGTGCCTTGAGAGCCTGGGGAGATCTGCTAGAAACTCCCTCCTGGAAGCTCTTGTAGCCATAAAACAGTTTCAGAGTTGATTCATATTTATATCTGACCCCAGCAGTCTTTCCTGCCCAAGTGCAGGGGGGCTGGACCCCATGATCTTGTAAGATCCCTTCCAGTCCCTAGCAACTATAAATCTGTGACTCTATATCCAGCTCCTACTGGACTGCATCTGGCACAAGGTCTTATTGAAAAGGGGACACTGCAAGAAGGTTTTGGAAAAGGCTAGTCTCTACCTGATTGGATAATGGTTTATCAACTGCAAAACATCATCCATATGGTTGTCTCCTTAAAAGAGGGCTGCTGCAATTCTCTTCATCTGAGGTGGATGATCTGACTAACACAGATGCTCCAGATGGTACAGCACATGGATATTTACTTCCTGAGAAGAACAAGTCACTGACAAGACACCGTGCCCATGCTACTTTTCCCTTCCCCTGTCGCTTTTAATTTTATTTTATTGTATTGTATTCTATTTTATGTATTTATTTCTTGGTCCATATCAAGGTCTTGGTCATGATATTCAAAGCTCTGAAATGACCAGGTCTAAGCCATTCATCCTATGTTCCCAAACATAGCCGCGCTATTTAGGGACTGTGGCGTTGTGGAAGACCGGGGGTTGGTGTTGCTTTGTGGTGTCCTGTGGAAAGACACAATTTGTGGAGCTGTTCTTTGGAGGAGAGCCAAATAAGTGCAAATCCATCCATGTTCAGATCCCAGCGCACACTTCAATTTTACATTATCCTGTTGCGGTGGGCATGGTGGAGAGAGGAGTGGAGAAAGGGGTTGAGCGAGCCTGTGTCTTATTTTGCCCTCCGGTCCAACTCTGAGCGGCTGAAACCTGGGTTCGCCCCACTAAGGAGGCAACAATCTGGTGTTATGAATGGTGTGTGGCACTGCTGTGGTTATGGATGCTCTCCCTAATATCGGGGAAAGACGGCTGTGATCGGTAACAAACCTAAGGGTTGAATTGTGCAATCCTTTCTCACCTTGGTAAGCATCCTAGAGCTGCGAAGAAAAGGCTATTGTCTCCGGATGGTTTTTCATGTCAGCATTCTTCTATTATTGAAGAAGGGTATTAGCATTTCACTGATTTCAAGGAGGAATTAGACCCCTAAATGCCTAGGTGGATTTGAGTCTGAATCTAAAATATTGATGCTATGCGAGGTCATAAAGGCTTGTGCGATACACTTGTAAGAGACCTTGTATCACTTGACAACCTTTGTCAATTCTGTCTTTAAAATGCTGGACATTTCCCTTTGACCCCAATGCAATGATAACAGGTTAGCAAACAAATTATTCGGCATCCTGGAAATTTTAAGACGTGAAAGTTTGTTTTTTGTTTTTGAAGTCTCTTTGGCTCTTGACAGCTGCAGTGCCTTTTTTAGTACAGAGCATCTAAGGCAACATAAACTTCATGTGAACAATTCTTGCTGCATTGCTTAGCACCTAGACTCTTTTGTGCAGATTCTATTGTTTTCAGTGATATTTTACTTGTAAATTAGCATGTCTCAGGAGATGTATTCCCTTGCTAAGTTGGACGTGATAGTTGCTTAGTAACTCTGGGTGCGTTTACACGAGATGCTTAATAATACCCATTGGACTAATTCTACTGCGCACTAGCGTGTCATGCAAAGAGCATGCTAATGCGCAGTAGATTATTAGTCCAATGGGCATTAAGTGTCACTTAAAAACTGTTCATCTGTGCTAATGCACGGTAGTGCTGATTACGGCGGTAGTGCTGATTGCGGCGCATTAAATTAGTATCTATTATTATAGGTACTAAACAATGCACGGTAATTAAGAGATTGAGACTGAAGGGGCTTGGTCCAGGCCAGTTGAAATCAACTGTAATTTTTCCACTGATTTCCATAAATATGGTTCTAAGTTATTAGTAGAAACCGAGGGTGGGATTCTGATATAAGTTGGTATAGCTCTGTTGAAGTCTATGGATCCGGGCCAATTTGTACCAGTTAAAAGTTCTGGCTTGTAATATCCAAGCATATTGATATTGATCCAATCACATTGAAAGATTTGGTCCAAGGAGTGAATAATTCTAAGCAGGAACCAAATGGCAAAATGCCAGTTATGTTTTCAAGCCTCTCCTATCTTGATGATATCAAGCTGTAAAAGGTTAAGTAATAACTGACTGATGGAAGCTGAAATAAATAGCAAAGGTGGGGAGGGGAGGTTCACTGGTGAAAAAGTTTAAATTATTTTTGCTTCTTGGATTAAAAGGGCACTATCAGGTTAAATCTGGCCACAGGTGAAAGTTTTGTTCGGCCCTGGAACCAATTATAGAGCTTTTTGGAAATTAAAAAAAAAAAAGAAAAAAAAAAGCTAATGGAGAAGCCAACTTTTTGACAGATCACTCCTTGCTTTATTGATCTATTTATCTCTTCATTTATTTATTTGGTAACTGCAAAATTGCAACATATTGTTAATGCCTAGCCCTGAAACAACCTTTCTTCCTTCTGCTTCAGCCTGCAGACCTTGACTTCAGTGAAGGTTGTGCACAGAGGGGATCAAATCAGATTGGCAGGATCTGATGTATATTTATGCAAATAATGTTAACTTGGCAGCCTAGCTTTTAAATGCTAGTATTGAGTGATCAAGTTTGATTTTATTTTTCAAAATAATTTTTGCTGAACGTGCGTTTCCTTTCCGTGTGGCCCCAAAATTGAAAAAAAAAGAAGCAATCAAATATTCCAAGAAACAACAAAGCCTTGTAGCTAATGACAAGCCAATAAAGAACTGGAAAGAGGCATTTTGATGAACACCCATGTTTCAAGCCATAGAATGAGTCATGTTTGCAGCCTGTGCTGACTTTAGGGTCTGCTCTTGCTGGACTACAGTAAATGCATGTTCCTAGCACTGCTTGTATTTCTGGATTTTATTCCAGGGCCAAATAACAGGACATCTCTGGTTAATTGTGAGCATCTGTGTCATTCTATCTTGCAGACATTGACTTTCTGTGCATGCTTTTAAGTAAATGCGGGCTGTGCAAAGGAGATATGCAAGAAAGGGATTGGACTGCAGGGTTTGCCCCAGCATCACCTCCAAGTGCCTGTGCATTTGCTGCTCCAGGGTTGGACTAGGCTCTGAATTGAAGGGGAGGGAAGAGGTGTTGGTGAAAGCCCACAGGATTTAAATAACTACAGACTCACTAGCTATACCCCTTATGCCCGCTGTAGTCCTGCACCAACGATCCCTTGCCCACCCATGTTGGCCTGCCTGCAGGAACCCAGATTCACCATTTGGAGAGTGCATTTCCTCCCTCCTTTCCTCCTTCTCCCCCACCTCCTCCCACAACACAGTGTCCTGTCTGCTGCTCTGTGAAACGAAGACCAATCTAGCGGCTCCTTATTTTGAGAGGAGAATTTCACCCCGTGTGAATAGCAGGTAAAGAGTGGGTAGGTAGGTTGCGTGCTAAATATTGAAGACGCTTGATTTCTTTCTGCCCTCTGGCTTCCGAAGAAGGCAAAACTAAAGAAGGATTTTGGCAGAAAACCAAAATTGATACTCCCCTACTTTTTTCCAAGTAAGGCTCGTGCATACGTGCAGAACTTGAGCACTGGTAGGCTTTTTTTTCCCCTAAGGGCTAATGTCGAGGGCGTGAAGAGAAACAAGAACCCATCTCTAAAAAAAATAGTTGTCCTTGAAAAATTCCCCAAAGATCTAGATTTAACCAGTGGAGAGAGAGAAAGGCTGGAAACCAGGAACCCCCCCCTCTAAGCTCAGGTCTACTCTTAGCTTGCTACGTCTTTTGGGGTCACACCTCCTTCCTGAGTCCCTTTCTCCATCTCCACGTGATCAGTGACATTCGGTATCAGTAAAAACATAATAAAGCTGAGCCCAGGCTTTTGGGGACCTGATGGAAAGACTACTGGGCAGAACCCATCTTTTTAAAACGAAAAAGAAATGAGAGACCTTGGGAATGGCAGCAGCAGTTGAGTGTATAATGAAACGACGCAGGAAAACAAATGCGTTTCCAAACTGCATTGCCAATGTCTTCTTCCAGCTGAAGAACAAACCGTTACCTTCATTTTTCTGCCGGTGGGTGAGTGGGTGGATGCCCAGCCATGTCACTTTGTGAGCCTAATTTGAATGTAAAAGAGAAAGGAGCCAGTTGTGCAGAGTAGAGGCTACAACCTTCCTTTCTCGAGTAACTGCAAGCAGATGTTCTCTGCAAGGTCACCCACTGCGCGCTACCTGTTTCCTTACATTTTTCATTTGGGTTGATGGGTGCTCCGAGTGCGTAAAGAGGGCAGGGCCGGGCGTTTTTCATATCTGCCATCGGTAACCAGTTCCTTATCTTGAAAGGAAACCTTCCATGGGCTCCTGTGCAAAGAACTGCAGCACAGGGGATTTTCAGCAGCCGAGAGGTTTATCATTTTTGACAAGTGCCATTAAAAACAAAACCCCTAAGTGAATCTTGGAGATAAGAATAGTGAAACTACGGTACTTTGGGCTGTTTAGAAAATGCAGTAATTTCACCTCCTAATAATAGAAGGTAACAGTCTTACCCACTATTGATGGTACCACAATATTTAAGAGGTGAACACATTTTTTTTCCCCCCGTCCTTATTCTTTCCTTTCTTTCTTTTCTCTCTCTCTCTCTCTGTCTTTGAAGGCATCTATCACTGAGAGAATTCCTTTTGTTCACTTCGGTCTCTAGTGTCTTTTTTGGGGGGGAAGGAGGGGCTTTGCCATTTTCTTTCCCTTCAAAGCCTTTATTGGAAATGTCAGGACACTTCACATTGGTTTCCTAGCCCTTCATTAGCCTTTTTGATTTAGTTTTGTTTGAATGACAAATGAATTATTTTCTGGTCATTTCTAGCAGTACACTGAAGTCTCTCTCTCTTTCTGTTTTCAATCCAACTCTTAATTGGATGAAGTGAAACATTTTAGTGCAGAAGTCAGCACTGTCTTTAAATAAATCCTCATATGTTTCTCCATATAGGGATTTGTAATTTCCCTGAACTTTCATGAAGTGTAAGGTTAAGCAAAATAAGAGAGCATTTTTGGGGGGGAGGGTTAATTAAAAAAAACCAAACAAGCAAACCCCCCCTTTCTTTAGAAAAAAGTAGGAATAGATGTTTCATGGTTTGTACCAGGATCTTGGCTTTAATCTGTACCCTTAGGTGATTTCATATAAACAGGCAGGACAGAGTGGTGCCTCCATGGAAAAGTGAAATTTTGCAACAACTCTTCTGCTATAAAATCACCTGGGCTGGATCCTAGCATCAGAGAAACAGGGGGATGCTTTTTGTGTCAATGGGAGCATGATCTACTACCTTTTTGTTTTTGGAAGCCCATGCCGGAGGATGAATGCCCAGAACCAAATTGCTAGAATAGGAAGCAGAGCGGTCCTATTAAAAAATTACAATGTTATTAGCCAGCTCAGTACATCTAATACATGTTCAGGCTCCTTGCTGAAATAAGTCAGTTGGATGGCACAGAAATGCCACCACATATAAATCAAGAGCGGGGTTACCAGGTGCATTTTGCTGTATTTATGTTTTCCGTACTCGGCGCTCCAAAATGTTTTGAAGTTTGCCTGTAAGTCACTTGAGCCGGTTCAAAGAGCTCCCAGGTTCCAAGAGAATTTGATAGTTTGATAGTTTCCTTTAGGATGAAAAGGTAGCAAATGAAAGGCTTTGGCAAAGGAAGTTCTGTATCAATAAAACACACAGGATAAAGTACCAAGTTTAAAAGGGCTTTTCTCTCTCTCCCTTTTATTGGATTCATTTCTATTTTCTGCAGGATATTGGAAGAAAATGTCTGTCTATTTTTACCCCCATACAAATGCAGAGCAAACTAGAGCAAGGAAGTCAATATTCTGCACTTCTCCATTTGTCCCATCCCATATTTTTTTATAACACTAGGAACCATTCCCCCCCCACCGCCCCCCACACCTAAAATAAGTCCTGAGAGAGAATTTCATTGACTGCAGTGGGAACGGGGCACATGCTTAAAGATTTGAATCCTTAGCTGTGGTATAAAGGGATAGAGGTCTGTCTTCTGATTGTATTTTAAGTCTGAAGCTTTAGCAAAATTAAATGATATGCCATCCATGTATTTTGTGCCTCTAACACTCCAGACGCATGCATTAATTAATTGTGTTTGTGTGAACGGTGATTGTATAATGTGCATTTCTTAAATCTACTTTGACTCAGCTACATTTTGTATTCTCTAAGGGGGGAAAAAAAAAACCAACCCTTTCAGGCAGGAAAATAAATTCTTTAGAGATTAAAAGAAATTCTACCAAAAATATAGCTGAGCTCGTTAAAGAAAGAGCCAGCATTCTTCTTTTGGCTATTTTATGCCACATAGTGGGATAAATTGTAAAAAGCAAAAGGATCATTTAGCTAATAGAGAACCAAATCAGTGACCTAAATTTAAGGATGAGCTGCTACTTTCCTGCAAAAGCGGGTTTGTAATTCTAATTCTTGGGTGCCTCTGCCTCTAGTCTGCGTCTGCTGAAGGTGTGACTTCGCTGGGAGAGGTAAGATTTGTATTTGGTTGCATTCAAAATACAAGCTGGAATATTTGGGGAGGCGGGGGTGGTAAAGCAATGACACTTTATGGCACAGAAATACACAAGCCAGATGCTGCAATGGAACAAAAGCAGATGAGATACAAATACAAACCCAATCCAAATGCAAAGGAAAGAGTCTTTCTAATGATCTCCGTCTCGTCCAGCAAGAGCGTGTCCCATGGTGCCCTGTAAACAGGCGCCCCGAAATGCTTTCCATCCCCCTCCACCCGACTTGTGCCAAGTCTGTAGTAAGCTGGGGGGCGAATGCCAGTGCCTCTGGAGCAGCGAGGCTGCTTTGACATCAGGCAGAGCTGCTGAGTCAGGTTCTGCTGCACTCTCCAACAGACAGCGCAGTGCATCTGCTGGAAAAAAGTGCATTTTAACTATTTAATGCATGAGGTCATACTGCAGCTCCCAAGCTGATCTGCAAAGCAGACCCACGGCCTCTCTCCGTTAAAGCAATGCTCCTTTTTTTTTTTGTTTGCCTCCTCCTTCCCCTCTTACTTGCACCTGGGGAAGAAAGGGGACTGGTCCTTCATCTGTTTGGATCCTTTTGCCTACAGCAACCTGTTTAACCCCTTCAGCACTCTGGCAAGCAAACCACAAACCACCTCAGGCTGGATCCAGCCCTCTTTTTTTTCCAACCCTGCATTAAGCACTCGAGGCACAGGGCTGCTGTCCCAGGCCCGTTGAAGGGCACTGGGAGGCCAGCCCCAATTTGGGAGCTAGAAGTGCCAGGTGCTTTGCTAGCATTTTTTGTATCTCCATATGAAAGCATTTGGGCCAAAGGAAAAAAAAGAGAAAGTCTCATTAAAACTGCATCGTGTCACCCGGCTGAACTTCCCATCCCTACTGCTCCCCCTTCAATCAGTGGCGAGGATAACAATTAGATGTGATAGCTATTCCTAATGGGACGCAGCCAGAGCTCTTTGCTCCAGCGAAGGCTCAGGCACAACAACCCTATTTCAGCCATTGCAGTTTATAATTGATGAGGCTCTACTGATCAAGTTGTGTCTCCCAAGCAGGGCAGAAATGGCAGGGCATCTCCCTCCCCGTTGTCGAATTTCTCTTTGGCTTTCTACCGCTCTTACCCATCCAGCTGCAGCAATAGTCCATGACATAGGTGGTCCCTATCATACTCCACTTCCCAGGCCTGCATCCTTGGGTAGTTTAAATGCTTGTCCGCTAGGGCTGCAATAATGCTTAGCTTCACCCAGCCAGAAAATGTGGTATTAGGACTAGGAGAAAAGGTCACCTTGGAGGATCGGAGATAGAAAGGTGGGGGAGGGAACCAGGATTTCCAAACAGGCCTGACCCGGGAGGATAAAATACCCTGTTTTCATTGGTTCAAATGAACCATTAGGGAAAAAGTAATTTGTTGACCTTTTTGCTGCCTTATCATGAGACAAGCAGCCTTAGCATGGGCCTCACGTTTCCCTTAACCCTACTGTACATCAGAGGGAAATCAACTGTGTCCTAAAAAAAAAAGGACTGGCAAACGGGATCGTATCTTTTAGAAGAGCTAATAAGTGAGTCCAGGCAGGTCTCGGCATGCGGGGAGCGCTCGGGCTGGCATCCACCCACCGTCTCTGTTGTTGTTTGGGTTGTTTCTTTAAGTGGGTTTGAAAGGGGAAATGGGGCTTTGTAAAGGTCCTGGGGAAATGCGCAATGGAGATGAGTGTCCTGATTATCCTCCCAGTTGTACTGAGATATCAATCGGGGAAAACGCTATGGAGTCAATGGAGCTGATGGTTTTGTAAATCCAGGCGCCGACCTTAAGTATTGCAGAAGCCACTATAGGGATTTAACTCAAGAAAGGACTTCAAAGATTACTCTTGGTTTTATGAATAGATATCTCCATGCAAGATTTTAAAGACAGTTCTCAGAGTTTGGAAATTTTTCCTGAGATTTGACCAATATCTGCTTTTCTTGAGTTTAAACCTGTTGTCTTGGTCCTTGCCTGTTGGATGAGAAGAATTTTTTGTTATGGTAACCTTCAGATATTTGAAAACTATCACGTCCCTCTTCATCTTCTTTTTCTCCAAACTAAACACACTTTTGATGTTTCCCCCGTCTGGCTTAATTCCAGCCCCTTAATCGTTGTTTTTTTGGTTGCTTGCCTTTGGATTCTCTGCCGCTTGTTGCCATCTTTATTGACAAATAAAAATGTAAATGATAAATACATAAATATAAATACAAATTAGAAACTAAAACTGTCCAAAAGTAGGCATCATTCTCCAGCTGCAGCCTAACCCCTCCCAGCTAGAATGGGACTATTGCTTGTTGTGTGTTGCGTGCAATGCTTCTATTAATGCAACCCAGAGCTGAATTTGCTTTTTTGGTCTGACGATGGCATCACATTGCTGATTCCTGTTGAATTGTTCATGTGCCATAACCCTCAGATCCTTCTCAGCAGTGCTACTGCCCAGCCAGTTATCCCCTAATCGGTATTTGTGCATTAGGGCTTTCTTTCCATTATGTGGTGCCTTACACCTGTCTCTGCTGAATTTCATGTTGTTATCTGTAGCCCAGTCCTACAGTTGATCAAGATCCCTTTGCATTTTAATTTTGTCTTTCAGCGTGCTTGCAACCCCTCCCAGTTTTGTGTCATCTACAAGCTAATCACATTGGATCTGCCTGTAGTATTTCATCTGACTTTCCTAGCAACATCTTTTGCTTTCTGGTGTGCTAGACAGCCTGTCGTTCTTTCACTTTTGAGAAATTTGACCAAATCTAAATAGGAAATTGCTTTCACCTGTGGGATGTCCGTGATTTTTCTCTTCGCTTCACAAGTGTACTTTGTGCTTCAATCGGGTCTCTCATTACATAACATTTAGATTATGGAACAGGAGCATTTGGTCTTCAAAGTACTTGGAAATTGCCATGGGATGTTATGATAATGATACTTTTATGTGACTGATCTTTTCCATTTGTCCTTTGCTCTCTAAGTAAGAGCTTGAAAATGTCCCCTTTTGGTTGGTAAAGAGAATGCTATTCTGTGTCAGGTTCATAATAGGAACTTTTATTATTACACGGGATGCAGACCTTTAAAGAGCCACTGAATTCTGGTTAAATGAGCCCAAAACAGGAAGGTCAAATGTCCACCTGGAGAAATGTGCGATAAAGCTGACTTCTGTTCCTGTGCTTGAATATAGTACCTCCTGTGGCTGCTTAGAAAGGTATTTATAGACATTTCATAGACATTAGGGCTGGAAGGGACCTCATGAGATCATCGGGTCCAGCCCCAAATTATAACAGCAGGTTTGGTAACAGAGTGTAATGGTACGTGTGTGAATGGATATGTGGAGGTCCATACTGATATTAAGGATTAACACTGGAGTCATTCTCAACCAGCCCGAGCCATATGAACTGCCCTTTCCACTGTCTACATCAGACCTTGGTGCCTATCTCAAAGCTGTCAATACTGGGCTGCTTGTTTCTCGAGTGCAGCATGAGGACGTACCCGAGGTTTGTGCGAGCCATGCGGAGTGGAGCCTTTCTAGGAATTGATCTGCGTTATTAGGAATTGGTCCGATTCATTTGTCTCTTCTTCTGGATGACAGAGAGACGAGGTAGGGAGCAGAAGGGCGAGGAGTCGGGGACACGGTATTGTGGGATTGCGGCGGGTGGAGTTCGTACGCCCAAAGTATATGCACCTTGGTGAGCTCCAGGACTGGGCCAAAAGGGGTGCGAGGGGGGAACAGGTTAGCAAAGTAGGCGCTGGATTGACCTCCTGCTCAGAAGCTCAACAGATTTCCCCGGGTAATTTGGACCCTTTCTGGAGATCAAGATCGAGGATTTGCAGCTTACATGGCCAGTGAGTATAGGCGTGAGGCCAGCCTAACTATCAGCATAGGCATAGGCTGTGTGCTGAGCCAAAAATCACCCTGGGAGGTGCATTTGTAGCATGCGACAAAGAATAAACTCTTCAGGAGAGATTTCAAACCTCTTCAGTTTGCAGACTTACATGAATTACACTTTTAATTATAATTTCCTAGAATGCTAAGGATGTAGCTTTCCCCCCTACCAGAAGTTTTCTCCCTTCAAATTACTTTTGAAAAGTCTTTAATGCATTTTTATGCAGTGCAAGAATTTAAAGAGGTTACTGTCAAGTTAGTTTAGGGCTGAAATTTAGAGTTCGTTTTTAAAAATGGGATTTTAAAAACCTAATATCAATTATAGGCAGACAAGGTTCTTTGGGTGAATATGATATCTTTTATTAGACCGAAGTCTTGAGAAGCTTGAGAGTCATTTATGGCATTTTAGTGACGTTAGAAAAGATTTTTCAAAAATGAAAATGTTGTGTTTTGTCTTTTAACCAGAGAAGTGTCTCTCTATAATAAACTTCCAAGTAGGAGTCTATGTAGGGATTCGCATGCGTAAGCTGTGCTTACCAAAGAAAGCACAGGTCACGTGCAGACTCGGTTTTACCTTCTTTTCCAGGAGCGTTCCTGGCAGTCCATTCAAGACTAAGTGATTTGACCAAGGTTGTGCAGTGCGTCGGTGTTTTACTAGGATGAGAACATAGGATCTTTCCCTTCTTTCCCCCTTCCCCTCCATCCTATGCCAAATACTTTCTTCTAAATATTGTACCCTACATTTTTCACTGTGGGGCAATATTTAAAAAATATATTCCTCTTGGGTATTTCACAGCAGTATGATCAGCGAGAAAGTGGCTGGAGGAAAGGGACAGAGTTGCTGTTTTCATGACCTGTGTGACGTTCAGGATAAATGCCATCTGAAGGACTGATCGGGCTGCCATAGTATCTAGGCTCCTGACCCCTCTCATGTAGGAGGGTGTGGGAGTGAGGGAGGAATGAGTATCTCAGTTTTGGCCAGTGGGGGACTGATGCCCAGTGAGCATTGGTGCCACACAGGAAGCCCATGGTGGGTTGACCTCAGGTCTCCCAAATCCTTTGTTAAAAGCGCTCTACCCCTCTAAGCACACGAAACCCAACCCAGGGATCCAGGAATACTGGTCTGCTTTCACTAAGGACAAGATTTTGCACAGACACAGCTGAAAGGCCTAACAAAAACTTCTGATTAAATGTGTCCAACCTAGCTGCAAAACAGCTCATAGCTGGTTGTTCCTTCCCTGCCACCCCCTCTTCTCTCCATGCCTCTCGCAAGAGCATATCCCATTACCATGCCAGTGCATACAGAATAAGGCTTCCAGGCAATCCCAAAACACAACGTGTAGACCTCTGTATTAAACCCCCCTGAAAATTATACAATGAATAAGGAGTTTTGAATGGCAATAAACATCTGATTACCCTCTTGCTGATCACAGAGTTCAAGGTACTTTACAAAAGGAAGGTAAGTATCATTGCTGCTAATTAACAGGCAGGGAAACTGAGGCTCACAGAGTGATGTGGGTGCTTGATGCAAATCCACAAAGCGGAGGAATGGCTGAGATAGTACTGACGGGAGATGCTCACCTGGTGTAAGCTGTTATAAGAGGGACTGGAGTCTCCTGACTCCAGTCCCATGACCTATCCACTCAAATTTGCCCTTGCAAACACCAGCCACCCCAGGACCTGTGCTGCATTGGCTGTGGCTGGCAAAATGGTGTTCCCGAACAACGTACCGGTGTTTTCCAGCACCCAAAAAGAGGAGTTCATTTTCATTTTTATACCTGAGCGTTAGGTTGTAAGTACAGCCCTGGTTGTTCACACTTTTCTTAAGTTGTGAGGTTTCACATTGACTCCAGGTTTGGTGCAAACCAGATAAAATTGGAAATGGGATGTTCCTCCCTCAGATCGACCTGACCAAAAATGCTCTGAAGTGAGCGGCAGAGGCTAAATTTTGATACCAAGACTGGAGTGAACACGTGCACACAGCTGCTTTCAGTGACAGGGGTCTGGGTTGCTCCCCTGGAAGGTTAATGAGCGGTATGCAAATCCTCTTAAATGGCCATATTACACCAGAGCTTCGTGGCTCTAGCGCTGTCTCCTACTTTTTAACCCCAGAAGTTTTCCTGTCCGAAGAATTCATTCCCTGTCTATCCTTACCGCTCGCAGGGTTTTGTTTGTGCCCGTTTTTCAGTTAACTGCCCCTGCAATTATAAGGGATCCAGTCACTAAAACAACCTGAATTTGCTTTATTTAAAAAAAAAAAAAAAAAAAAAAAAAAAAGTGTTGCTTAGGGACAGGAGGTTACCGTTGTGTAAAATGAATGATTAATAAGGAGAAGAAAAACCCAGCTCAACAGGGCAAATGCTCAATAACAGCTCGTTCAATCATTGGCAGATTAGCTGCACATGCAAAGTGCCGGCTGCAGGACCGCGGCCACTTAGATTAGCGTGTCAGATATTTCCTGTAATGACTGCATAGCCCTCTGTTGTGCCTTTACTCAACGTCCGGTGTTCAAGGTGTTTTGTTCTCAGTTAATTGGATGCCACCAAAAATGCACTCTGTGACACCCCAGCAAAAACGCCAGGGCTGGGTTTGCATTTTAGGAGAACCGGATTTCGTGAGGTGCTGTGGCGGCGTTGCCAGTCGCTGACTCCTCTCGGTCATGACTTCATTTTCTAGCCAGCATTACTGTTGCCCTTGTGCTATTGTCCTTACAAGGACCAGGAAGGCGACTATGTGTGCATTTATTCATCGCTGCGGGGAGAGCTCTCTCACTTTGTAGACTGACCATGAGGGAACATTTGCCTTGGCTCAGATTATTCCCGGTGAATAGGAGATTTGATTCAATCAAGCTCTTCTGTTTCAGGTCTCAAATTATCCATCAGCAAGTTGTGATTTCTTTTTTCTTTTTTTTTTTTTTTTTTAGGGAATTATTATTTGCATTGTGGTAATACTTGGGAGACCCAGTTAGGCATCGGGACCCTGTTGGGATAGGCGGGCTGTATTGACTTGGTAAGGTCCAGTTTTATGATTGCACAGCTCCTAGTGTGATGGGGAGCCTGACTTAGGCACTACTGCAATACACATAATTAATACCAGTAACAACGAAAAGACTGTTCTTGCCTCAAATCACATACGAGTGGATACAATAACCAGAGGGCAGGAAGGAGGGCAACACAGCAGTCCTGTGACCATGGATAGCATAATAAGCAGTAGCCTGAAAACACCCACTTCCCAGCCATTGTTTGCATCGCACTAGAGGTGTGTTTTAAAGAGGATAAGTGTAGTGGCGCTGCAGGTTTTCATCAGAAAACTTGCCCTGTGTATAGGGACAGCATGGGAGGAAGCAGAGGAATTTGGACTGAAGTGGGACCAATTGGTGAAAGAGACTGGCCCACTGGAGGTGTGGGATTGAGGACTGGATCCAGTACTGGCAGTGAGAGGCAGAGGACAGATGAGTCTAGAAGACATTTGTTTGCTATCCTCATGAGTCTGTGGACGCGTCTACACATGCACATTTACTGTGCAGTAACTGAAATGACTGCAGCATGGGCACGCGTCTACACGGGTATGCCCGCACTGCGCAGTAATATGGCAACTTACACCGACTGGAGCGTAAATGTCATACCCGATTAGTTACTGCGCAGTAACGCACATGTAGATGCCTTACTGCGCAGTAACACTGTGTGCGTGGACTGACTTGGGACTAACTTTAAGCCCAAGTTAGTCCACACACAGCGTTAATGCGCTTTAACACTTGCATGTGTAGATGCCGGCCTGTTCCCATTTACTGCGCAGTGAATTTAAGCTGATGTAAATGTACGTGTAGACACACGTTGTGTGAACAAAGTCCAGCGCATGATTTCCTTGCAAATCGGATAAAGCGTGTCCACTGTTTATTGTTTGCCATTGTTGCTGTTTGACTGGTCACCTTGTATTGCTTCCTCCCCGCCCTGTTCCATGACTTGAACCGGAGTCCATTTGTGCGTTTGTCCATTAACATTTAGCGAGCGCGCAACAAATCTGTAGTGCAAAGGGTAAAAAGGACTTCTGGAAATGGCTGAGAGAGCAGTTGCCGGCACGAATGCTCTTGTGAATACTTAGTCACGGTGACATTTCAGGATGATGTTGCTTTTCCGTGAACAGTCATGCAAATAAAAAAAGGTGGCCATCCAAATGTTTGCAAATGCAAGGGCTCGCATTTACCCACGGGATGACTCAATGGGCTTTATTCACAAGTACATCAACAAGTATCTCCCACTCCCTTGCACTGCATTCAACCGGCTCTGCCAGCAAGACTCCTAGCCCGTCTATGTGAATTCTGCATGCCATGTGCCACGCTGCTGAAGAGAGACTCCCGCTTCCTAGTTTGTAGGAATGTCGATCTTTCTGGTTTTAAGCTCATTTCAGTTAGGTTTGTAAAGTGTAAGATAAGCCTCTTGTGCCTAGAGTTACCTTTACTGAGAGTCAGCAGGGGAAGTGAGAACCGTGAAGTCTCTCCGATTCAAAATCTGCCCAAGTAACTCTATGGAAATGGGACCGAGTGGCGCATGCATCGCTGCAGTTAATAGGCATCTGGTTTTACTGGTGAAAGTATCTTCAGTGATGGCATAAGTACTGCACTGTCTGCATAGCCCAAGTCTTCAATCCTGCACTTATCTTAGAGATCAGGAATAAGACAACCAAGAATACGGGGATGTGATACCTCCCTAACGGTGTCGGGAAGGTGAAGAGGAGATGAGGGAAGCAAAGTGGATATAGGAGAGTCTGATGTGAAACAAGAAGCTTTTGTAGTCTTCATTTGCACGTGTCGTCGTATCTTGAAACACATTTGCAGATTTTCTACAGAGAATTATAAAGTGTCAGGTATCCAGGTTGTAGCCGTATTGGTCTAGAGGAAAAGGCAATCAGGACTCATAGTAGAGATGATATCTTTTCTTAGACCAACAAGATTTTTGCAAAAAATATTCTTTAATGGTTAGTGTGGGATTTTCAAAAGCGCCTCGTGTCTTGCAAGTTCCACTGAAAATCTCTCCCTTCATCCGGAGAGCTAAAGTAGGAGTTTGGTGCTAGCCTGGGTCATGTTGAGTAGTGCCCAACTCCGT
>NW_005842000.1:806205-808136 GCF_000455745.1 Alligator sinensis | reverse complement strand
GGTTCAGCTGAATCAGTGGGATTTCTTACCGTGTAAAGCACTATCCTGCATGTGCAAAGGCATTAAATGCTTAGTAGGTCTGCTGTTTCACAGTGGGTCATTACAAGACCCAAGTAAAAGACTGACTTGCTTGAAGACCAGCCCAGGCTACAGAGTTTCCCTTTTTTGACCAAATCTGAAATGGAAGATACTGGGTCCCTTAGCTAGACAAAGCTCTAGAAGGCAGGTGGGTATTTTGGAGAAAAAAATTGCAATTTGAAAAATGGGATTCCTCTCCCCTTGGTTGGAAAGTAAAAAGAGGAATGCTTTGATGGTGTTAGCCAAATCTTGTGAGAAGAAACACTCTAATGACATTGCACGGCAATTATTATGATGCCCTATGATGTTACCATTACCAGGATTTACAAGCTTTTTAGCATTAAGTTTTATTATCAAATTAGTTAAGACTGAGAGAGTAGTTCATTTTGTTCTCCAGGAGGTCTCTCTCAATTTACTACCTCCATAAGCTGTCCAAGGTTTGCTCGACTTCGTTGAGGTGGAGTATTCTTTAGACTTGTCCAGCTAAAGAAATATTGCTAAATTTCTTTCATCAATAGACATTAGGAGAAAAACACTGACTCGCAATGAATTCTGTAGGCTTTCCCTTTGAGTTGAATCAGTAGTATTGAATAAAGACTTTCTAAATCACCTAGTTTGCACTTATTAAGGAAACTACTGACCAGATGAACATGATAAACTTCCTTTCCTTTAATAAGTGCAATGAGCAGCACATGGGACGGTGAAGTCATAATACTGGTACTTTGTCTTGAGAAGCAAAATTTTACTCGGAGGTTGCTTTCCATCTGCCTTGGGAGGTTTGGAAATTGTTTTTTGTTTTTTTTTTAAAGCATTGCCCTATGCTGTCTGAATGTGAAGCCTGCCATTTCCTTCTTATTTCATCTTTAACCAATTGATAAATCTTCCCCTCGCTAGTAAAAGTATTGATAATGGCACCCTCTTACCATAAACATTTTTGACTGTGTTGGATTTCAAAGTGACACCGACTCTCTAAACTTCCTAAGAAAATGAATTTAAGTTTAGTTTTGGTTTACCGCTGGGTGAGCTTATGAATGTGATTTATTGCTATTGACTAACAACATCCTGAGCATCACTTAAAGCTGCTCTTTTTATTTTTATCTGTCCCCTTTGGATGGTGTGGGACTGGAATCTAGATTGCTTTCATTATTCAGCTTTTCAGCTATTTCCCAGTTCTTTAAAAAAAACGCAAAAAAACCCCAAACAAACAGCCACCCCAAAAAACCTTAATCTTCCCAGAATTAGTACTGTAAGTAAAATATCCAATATTTAGCAATAGATAGCTACTTATTTCCATTGCTAGCTAAATCAAAAGGCAGAGAGCTCAAATCTAACTTTCAGCTTACCAGTGACTTAAAATTATCCTGAATCAGGTGATCACAAATTCTTTGCTTGTTTTTGGGGTCTGACGGTTGATAGCGATGAAGTCCAACATGGTAATTTCCCCACCGGGGAGCAGGTCTGTGTCTATGGGATTCTTTTTTGTGCTTCCCCGTTGTTTGAGGCTCTTCCAGAGGTTACATTTAATGCAGTATTTGATGTTAAAAATATTAGTAATGTGCAATTCTAGCCGTGCTTTTCAGGGCTAAACCGGACTAGAAAAAGAATCCATAGTCCTAATGAAAAAATAAGCAAGGAAAAAAATCAAAGCAAAATACGCTGGCAAAGCCGGTCTTGTTCCCCTTTTGGTTTGCTTAACTTTTGCTAACCTTGCTCTGGAAGCAGATTGCTGTTGGGTATAAAATGGTGTAGAAGCGTGCCTGCAACCATGTTTCAGACTAGTCATGGTAGCAGGATGAGAGTGAAGAGGTGCACAGAGCGGAAAGGGCAGAGAAAGGCTGCGCAGCAATAAAGTA
>NW_005842000.1:742705-806174 GCF_000455745.1 Alligator sinensis | reverse complement strand
CAAGGCTCGCAGGACTCATCTGTCTCGCGAGATACTTGAACAGCCTCCCCACAGTGGTACCTGCATGCTCTCTTCTGGTTTCCTTGGTGCTGGAGAGAGCTCTGTCTATTCACTGCATGAGCTGGAGCTTTCCTGAGAGCAACGTGAGGAGCAATACATGCCCCACGTGGACCTGGAAACCATTGCGCCGACTAGCAAAGCAGTCCCAAGGCTGGGTAAGGAGCACCTCTGCAGGGGCCAGGTGTTTGCTGTGGTTGCCCAGTGTGGTTCCACCGGGCCCTGTAGGATCCCTGCTCTCTTCAGAGCCTTCCTGGCCTCTGCTTGATGGCTGGCACGAGCCACTCATAGGGTTAGGCTGGCCCGTTAACTCTTTTCCTCCCCCTACGAGAGAAGTTGTCGCCACCCTTCCTGCCACTGCATTGATTTGACCCATCCACTGAATTATCTTTAAGCTTAGACTCGGTATTTTCACCAAATGGGTGGGTGAGTGTCAGGGGAAAACTCAAACTATTTGGTTAAACCCATAAAGCCAGTTTTCTTCACTCCATTTGCTTGTAGCAGTGCAAACTCTGAGTGCAGGCCAGCACTCCTGTGAGAAACCTTCATCAACTCCATCACGGAGGCTGCCAAACGCTGGGGTTAAATGACTTGCACAAGGCCATGAAGCAAGTCGGTGCCAGAGAAAGCATTAGCTTCAGTCCTCACTCAGATTCCCAAACTGCGTTTCTTCTTTTATCCTTGTATCCCAGTTCTTAATATTGCGCTACTAGTGAAATTCTTCTTTAAAGGGACAGGGGTATATGTCCCTTTATATATCACTGTTTCTACTTAAAACTAGTTTTGGGAGAGGTTTGTGTGGCAGGTGGTAGGGAGCAGGAGCAAAGCCCAAAGAGTGGAGAAGTCAGAATATGGAGTAAATATATTGGTTAATTCTTATGAGAGCAAATATAAATGTATTTTGATGAGCAGACCTCCACTACCATGCAGTTCCCATTCATGCCCGGTCTCTTTTCCTGTCAAAGGTTGTAAAGGAGGAACCTCATCTCTGTAAACTATCCAGTTTAAGCATTTGAACACTAAGTGGAAGTTTCTAGTGATCAAAGTAATTTTCTTAAATAATGTATTCATACATAAACCTGAAAGAAATGTCATAATTGCAATAAGGTGTCTCTGGGGAGTGTGGTTATCATGATATAATCACGTCCCTGGAGAATAGGAGGCACAAGGCATAGCCTTGTGCTTAATAACACCCTGAGGGTGTGATTATCTCGCAGCAATCACACCCTCATTGTGCCTTGTTGCCTAAATAACTGCGGCAGAAACTGAAATACACAAAATTTGAGAGGAGGAAACAAAAACATGGAAACCTTGGATATTTGGATAATAATGCTAATAATGTATGCACTGGAGATGGGCTGAAAGCTGGAGAGCAGCATGGTGAAACAGTGGAAAGTGAAGCCGTTTTCTCGCACAGCATGAGAAAATGGGATACTGTATCTGTCTTCTGCCATCTGGTGTGCCTCACCCGGCCTTTTTTTAACCACCAACTTGAATTAATGCGGATGGGGTTGTTCAGACACGGGCAGGAGATCTGACAGGGTATTGGAACATGTCGGCTGTTGGCAAGGTGGCAACGTTTCCTGCCGTACCTGGGCGGGTAACATAGGCGACACGTTGCCACCTGCTATGGAAGAGCTTGCAGGAAGGGTCTGGGAGGAGGACGTGCTCTGCAGGGACCTCCCATGCCCTTCCCACCAGATTTTTCCAGGGCAGTGAGAGATACGAGTGCACCTTAGGCTTGAGTGTTTGGTATTGGCATCGGTAACTTTAACAGTGCAACCCCTTTTTTGGGAGACCCGTGTTTCACATCCTCCGAGCGCTCTTGCTTGACACAGCTCCACTGGCTCTGGCTCTCGGGGACAGAGGTGCTGCATAGCGTGGAGGGTGCCACGCCAAAGCGAACAGGGCATACGGTTGCATTATCTCCTGAGCAGGTTCCCCTGTAGGTGGTACCACGGGAAGAAATGGTTTGATGAGGGACATCCTGTTGCTGTCGACTGGCTTGTTCTCTCAAGTGCAGATTGCGTGTGCAGCAGAGGTGCCATTGCAGAAACAGCTGATATCCCACTTTCCCATTCAGCACTGGGAGAACAGCCTGTGGATGCCAGGGGGATGACTTGGCTATTCTAGAGAAGTCAGGTTGGAAGGGATGTCACAAGATCATCTAGTCCAAACAGGGATCAGACCTGCGACCTAGGTGTTATTAGCACGAGGCTCTAAACAGCTGGCCCATTTGGTTTGAGTACAGCAAAACTAGACATCCTCCAGCCATGTTCATAAACCAAGTTTGGTCATAAGTCTAAGAAGCCGGCTCTGGAAATCCTGATCGAGGCCTTACTCAGGCCGCTTGCTTGTTGTTTGGGTGGGGCGGTTTGCAAGGTATTTTTCTTTTTCTATTTTTTTGCATTGAAAATTGGCATAAAACACAAGATGTTACGTTTCATCAGTTTACGCTGTAGTTCTTAAAGACTTGCATGAGGATGTTAACAGAAAATAATCCGCTGGTGCTACAGCGCGGCAGTATTTACCGACCAATTCTGATTTTGTCCTGAAGGGTTTTCATAACAAGGCCATCATTGTCTCCAGCACAATCACTGGCTGATTTTACTTGTGTGTCCCATTTTTGCTTTTCTCTCACTTTGATGGCTCTGACTGATAGACTGTGGCTCTTTCCTGACTAATGAAGTGCACTCAGGCCATTCCTGGATGAGGAGTTTGTGTTTTCTAAAGCCCATTGAAAAAAAAAAAAAAAAAAAGTCCTTTTTTTTGTGCTTTAAGATCATTTAACATTTGTTTAGGAAGTCCTAGTCGTTTCTTTGGACATAATATCATTATCCAGTTTCCTGGTGTCCTGGAATGTATATTTCTTGATTGGCAAAGTGGAAAGGTGCTTTTTTATTTCTTTTTTTTTCCTAAGAATTTGGTTTTGTATGGTGCAGTGAGTGCGAAAGACATCTCGAGGCACTTTATGCAGTAACGAGTGAGAAATCACGGCCTAAACTGCCGGCTGCAATGCATTGGCGTCGGGCTCTCGACTTGCAGGATGCCGTGTCATCAGGTGAGGATCCGGCCCTCCAGGACTTTGTCAGAAAATGGAGCTGCCATTCGGTGTCTCAACGCCGTCTCTTCCCCACGCAAGCTCACGCATGAGCTCCTGTTTTATTGAGAAGGGGAATAAATGGCCAGAACAGTATTTTTCCATGGTCTTGTTGGAAAGCACGCTGCATTCACTTGCTTCTGTGTGAAGCGTTACTGAAGAAGGGCACTGAAGTTTTTATTTCTCATCAGAAAGAGATTTAGACCAGACGCCCCAGCCCATTCAGGCAGGAAGGATGAGGCACGTGGATGTTACAGAAACGGGGGACCATGCATGCATCGATCTCCTTGTCTACACTGGATATTGCTTAGGGCCTTCTAACGAACAGGTGGAAAACCTCGTTTGTATTGAGCTCCGTTTAGAGACGACTCGTTAAATTTCATTCTTTTTTCAAGAAAAATTATTGTTTTTAAAGGCGTCTGAAGCAAAACAGTTTTAAAGATCAAAAGCCTCCAATCCATACCTGGTATGTCTCATATTTTAGTCAAAGCAATTTTTACAAATGTAGTAATAATACTTACATAATATAGTATACCTAGTGTGTGCACACACACACGCACACATTTTATTATTGGCAATAGTAGTAGTATTCATAGTATTCACATTTTTGGGAACATGTCAGGATCACGAAATGAATAAGTTCTACGTTTTCTCTGCTGACATTTTCTCCCCAATGGTAGATGCACTGATACACGCACTTTTGTTTATCATGAAATAATGTCGATAAAAATAAAAAGCACACAAAACATCCTAACGACCCGGTAAACAACAGGAGGAAAGGGGAAGGCTGGGGAAAAAATTAGGCCTGCCATTCTTGACAATGTCTTTTTAAGAAAGCTTTGTACTTTCTTGCAATGTTAAAGTTGCTAAGGTAACTATGCATTTTTTAGAGCACAGCAAAGCAAATAGGTACATGACCTGTATAAATTCTCGGCGCATAAATTACTGCAGCCCTGGGGCTAGAGTAACTTATGCACTTTCTTATTTCCAAATGACTTTAACTTCTCTGCTTATCAAATGCATAAAAATTTGTTCCACGCAGTTTTACCTCATGGTTTTATGCCCCCTATAGTGTAAAATATGCTCAGGAGAAAATAACTTGAGGTCTCGTGTTCCCCTATACTCCTTGGCGCAAAATGGGGAAAACGTGGCTTAATGCTTGGTAGTGGAGAGGAAAAGTAACTAAGCCATTTGCACTCCTCTAACCATATGGCTGCTGAAAGCCCTGCTATGCTAATCTCAGGTTCGCGGTGCGAATCCAGGAGCATGGACTGCTGCAGGGGAGGTGAGAAGGAAAGATGCTCTGTATGGGGTGTGATCGTCAGAAAGTCGAGCTGGTTCAGTTACCTTTCCTAATGGCAAGCTTCAACTGCAGCCTTGGGCGGTCTCTGGAGTGTATTGTGCTCTCTCGGTCTGGGGTGCATGACTTTGAAGAAGCCAAAACTGGTTGCCTTGCAGTTGTCTGCTCCTGCAGCAGCTGGGCTGTGGGATCCCATGCAGCAGCCCGTAGTCTTGCCCTTTGTCCTGTTCTCTCTATTGACCATACTCCTCCCACAACACCTCTGAATGCACAGTTGCTGAAGGGGATAGTGCAGCTCAGTGATGCTTATTTGGATGTAACTGAGGCCAGGTACGGACATTGCACTTGACCAGTATAAGTGATTGGAAACCAGTCTGTGCCCTTAACAGAACAGAAGTTCGGCACACAAAACAGGTTTATACCCATAACCGAAGTTCGGCATGCATAGACTGGTTTAAAAATAGTCTAAGATTTGCCCCCCGTCCACCCAAGGGCAAATCAAATGTGTGTTGTGTTTGCTACTCATGTAAATGCTGCTTACAGAAAACCACGTAGCTTAGATCGATTCTGCCTGGGCCTTTTTGAGTGTCTGTATCTAGCTGTAGTCATGGCAAGTGTACACGCAAAAATGCAGGCTCAATTTTCTTTGCGTGTTCAGTGTTGAGTATGTGGGCCCCGCTGTCTTGTGATTATTAACATTACTGTATGGTCAGTATAGCTTCATAGTGAGAAATACTTTGGTATTAAAAGCTGGGTGCGTCCATGTGCCTGGATGCAGGTTTTTGGCGGAGGCTGCAAACTTGTGAAAAGGAGAATGTCGTTGCCCGTTCTGCGGGCTCTTTCTTGGCCGGTCCATCTGTTGGGAGGTCTACTTCTTGGAAGGAAATAGGAAGACCATTACCTGTGAGTGATGCCAACACTTGGTCTTGCGTATGGATTGGAGTGGGGAGCTCCAGGTTTGCACATAGTCTTCGGGAGGGGATGCATTTGTACATTACTTTTAGGGGTACCGGTGTCTAGTACTAGGGATGCACGTGGAAATAGATGAAGCCAAAGAGCTTGTGAGTGAAGGCAATGACCGAGAGCGCTACGTTGAAGAAGGAACTCTCTTTTCTTTGCCTCCCTTTGGGTGCCTGGGTTCGGTTTTATTTTTCCTTTAGGCTACAAAGGCAACCGAATGCATCTTTGATCTCCTTGCCACCCAGAAAGGGGAGAGCAGAGCAATCCAGCATTTGTGGGCCTTATTCATTGCTGAACAGGGCAGATGTATTTGGAGCCCCTTCCCATGTGTTCATCAGCAGGCACCCTCACCTCCTAAACATGGGTTCCTCCCTCCTTCCCACCTCCAAACAGCAAAAAAAAAATACCATTAGTCTATTAATGCTACATGAGAGCCTGGCATCCTGAGTCTGCCCTGAATGCCAGGAAAAGATCACCTCTTTGAGGGATCCACGCTTGGGTTAAGATACAGGTTGGGTGATTAGCGCTGTCCTTTTATTATAGTCCTGGGAATGAATTTGCTGCTTCTGGAAGTGGAAGTCTAGGTCCAAGCACAGTTCAGAAAAGCCTGGTCATCTGTCCAAAGGTATAGACGGGCTGTTGCAGTAATGCTGTCCTGAAATAGCCCCTGCTATTCCTGACCTGACTTCCCTTAGGCCTGTCATTACTCCCCATGTCTTGACCCCTTCCTCCCCTCCTCCCCTTGACTCCTATATTCAGCTCTGCCATTGCAGCGGAGCTGTGCCCTTCATCATGCCCAGTCCGGATCCTCTCGCAGCTTTACTAATGGACACCCATCTCCCTTGCTTAACCAGAGACTGCTCGTTATTCCTTACTGGTGTGCGGTTTTTCTTAAAGCAACCTGCATCGGGAAGTGGAAAGACCTCCGCATTCATTCCAGCCAAGACGTTATATTGAAAATGTGGGGGACTCGAATGAAGAACTTGAAACCAAAACCAGTAAACAGACATTTTCTACTACCGAGGAGGCTCAGAGAAAGGGCTTCTAGAAAGGAATATGATTGATTAGACCAGCACTTAGCCTGAAATCAAACTAACCTGGCATTCATCCTTATGGTTATGAATTGTTATACGATGGATCTGATGAGCTATTGTAGCAAAGTTCCACCGATTTAATTAATTCATTAATTAATTTATTTAAGCAGTGTGTGGGAAGCAATAGGAAATGCAACCAGATTTTACACCCTAAAAGCAGGGAGATTTTTAAAAATTTTCTTTAAGCATCAAAAGTATTTTTGGCTTTCCCACCTCCTTGACTTTCCACAGCAGCCGTGCTCCTAAATCTCCCCTGTGACATTAAAATATCCTTCATTCCCCTTGCAGGATGAGTTCTTTTTTCTACCTTTATGTACTTACTACCTAGTACTATCCTCCCTTGATAGTGTCTCTTGTCTGATTTTATCCCAGGCAGGAGACTACTGTGGTCGCAATATCCTTCAAATGTTGTTGGATGGCTGGCATCATCCGCTGAACTTTTCTGTCGGGGTGCAATGAATGGAGAGAGAACTATTCCTTTAGTCTTGATGGGGTTTTTTAATACTATGCTATTTACAGGAAGAGACGGACTGTCCTGGCTGGATGCCAGAGGCAATAGTCTCATTGCCAGAAAGCCAGATGCACGGTCACATTGCCTGGCTCTCTCTGGCAAGGCTGAGGAAGCTTCAGCAGGTGTGATTAAACAGCATGCAGGAGCCTCAGGTTCGCAGAGCTCGCTGCCTCTAAGGTACTACTACTAGATTTGTCGTTGTGCTGCAAAAGCCCCTCCGACGGCATACGCACCTGCTGTGTCGCCGCGTTGGCATAAAACCCGACCGGGGACCTGGCCCTCCCCAGTGAGCCCAATATATTTTACTTCCAGCTTGCTGCACTATGGCTTTAAGGGCAGGCTTTGGAGCAAGAAGCAGACAGCAATATAATAAGATGCTTCTCCCCCTTCCCCCCGCAAAATCCTTCCACCTCCTCAGCAATGTTGTGCAGAGAGCAGAGACTCACAGTCAGCAGACTGCAGTGACAGATGGCGGGTCATAAGCCCTCTCACTAATCTAACACTGCAAAAGAAAATAGGGCTGGGGGTGATTCAGCTGCTAGGCCTCAAAGCAAGAGCATGACGGGATAGATTGCTACTGTGACATGTCCTTGAAGGATGCTGCATCCCAGAGGACCGTGGGGACGGAATTAATGTGATGATGAAGCAAAAATCTGTTTGCAGAATAAGGCAAACCCACTAGAAATGGGTAACGTGCTTGCAGTCTTTCTGAGTAATCGGGTTCCTATTAGCAAGATGTAAATATTGCTAATAGATCTCTTTGCGAAGAACCGTTTGGGCTCTGTCTCCAAATCTACCCAGGCATGTTCGGCTTCCCGTTCTCTTCATTGTCCACTGACCAGAGCTGTCTGCACCTGTAAATGTATTTATCTATCAAATTATCTCTTTGCATGCATGGATCTAAAGGAAGGCTGAACCGATTTAATTCAGCACAGTATTCTGGAAACAGTCACTGTAAGGAGAATTTCTTGGCATCTATAGGCAGCAACTTGCATTTAAAACTATTAGTTGTGGGGTTGTTTTTGGGGGGGGGGGTTTCCAAGCTGCCTGCTGCTGCTGACAAGCAAACACCTTACTGAAAGTAGCTTGTGCCTCATCCGCTCATGTAATGGGTTTAAGATTAGATGAACAATGTTTAAAGCTGCATGTTAAAAACATAGTTAGGATCGGGGTAGGGCAAGCCCTACAGACACCTCGGAGGGTGCCTGCTTCAGCAGATAGTCCCATTTCTACCCAATCGTGCTTGTTAGGATGACAATGAAGTTTACTTGCTACCTATATGGGGACTTTTTACCATCTTTAATTTTCCCCGAGCCTGATGAAGGGCGTGTGAGCCTGAAAGCTTGCAGAAAAAGATAATTTTTTTGGTGTTTTCTTAGTTGGTCTAATTAAAGGTATCATCTCTGAACCAGGAGTTTTAGAGCTGTGCATTTCTGTTACGATGATCAACACTTTGCTCTGGACCGGCGTGTAGGATCCGGTCTGTGGACTGTGAGCATCTCGCAGCGGGGACCGTGGACCAGATTCATTGCGGGAGTAAATGACCGTAGCTCTGCTGAAACCAAGAGAGCCGCAGGCATTATCGTGTTGTCTCCTCACACTGAAATGTAGAGAGCCGGGATCCTCGCACAGCACTTGGCATGTGACGTGTAACAAAGAGTCATCAGGAACATGGGCATAATCCCTGCTGAAGTCATGGCCCTTAGCATGTTTAAACCCAAATCATCTGCGGCTGATCACTGAATCGCCAGGCAAAGACTGACTTCTCAGCTCTAACATAGGGTCGCTGCTCTGATGCCACAGGGACAAAGACCGCCACAGACACCAAATGCAGCCCGTTTTCCTTTAATTTTCCCCTCTTTGTTCTTCATGTTGTGCGTGGCTCTTTCATGCATTTTCCCATGCACAAATTTATTTGACCTTTTTTTTTTTCTGCCTGCCTTCAAATGCCGGTGATTGTATCTTACTCGCCGTATAGTGAAACAAAGAAAATATCGGCAATACGTAGTCAAAATCAAGAAGGTCGTGTGTTTTTCTTTTTAAAAAGGGGGGAGAGGAGATGGCAGAGAGAATGGCACTGCTATAGCAAAGGCCATTACTACTTACTCCTGTAAACTGCTTAACATAATGTCATTTAGAAATGACAAAACCCAATCCTGCAAACACGCGCGTACATGCTTGAATATAAACTCCTGATTGATTGATGCCATTGATTTTGATGGAGCTGTTAAAGTGGAGTATGTATGCAGGCGTTTACAGGAGAGGAGCCCCCAAACAGCTACACAAAGTCCATCTGAGCCACTGTTCATGCAGGGCAGCCCTTCTAGCTGAATAATGATATTTGTCTCAGGGGCATCTCAAAGCCCTCGGCTTTCTTCCGCCCCCAGCACTATGGCTGGATGAGCACAGAAACCAACTGTTCACCGATATTCTTGAGAACAAGTCCTGCCAATTTGCTTAATGGAGAGTTGCTTTCCCCTTTTATCCATGAATATATAGGAGATCAAACTGCTTCTTCCATGTGGTTTGCTTTTGCATGGCAAGAGTGGGCTCAGCTCCTGGGGTCTGTGGGTAGCAGGTTTCTCTAGACTCAGTCACATATTCCCATTTTAAGTGTAAAAATAAGACTGGGGGAAAATGTAAGCAAGTAAAACAATAATGACAGCAAAAAGACTTGATTTGTAAAATTCTGATTCTTTCACCTTTTAAAAAACCGTGCCTTCACTTTGTTAAAAAGTCTGATCTCGGTGCGTGTCATTTTGAAGCTACATCTCAGGGCTTCTCCCTGTGTAGAGTCAGATCATCTAAAATAAAGGTGGATTTTATTTTTTTTTTAAATCGGTGTACTAAGCGGGGTGGGTGCTGTTCTTGCAAATTAAGCTAAACCAAAACAGCGTGTTCACACACGGGGTTGCACCTGGAGTCCCTAATAAGTGCAAGTATGTGCAGATAGCACAGCAGCTTACATGAAAAGAGGTTTTGACTGAGGAAATGTTGGCGTATCTAGAGAGAGCAAAAACTAGTGGAAAGCATGCGTTCGTGAAGGCCGTGATTCTCCCCTGCTTTGCACTCTGGGTAGCCCGCGCAACGGGAGAGTCAAATGCTAACATTATACTTTGATTTGCACTTTGCACTCGCTTTGGACAAGTGCAAGTAATTGCACAAGGTGCCGGAGAGTGGAGAAGCAGGCCGATGGGTAGGGAAGGAATTGGCTCGCAGCCGTTGCAAAATACTCCTGCTAGTTACACAACCGTATTTCTCCACCAAGATCAATCCCGTCTGAGAATCCTTCACTATATAGTTAATGACCTTGACCATTGATCTGCAAGGAAAGGTCCATTTAGAGGTGCAAAACCCCCAACAGATGACTGACTAAACGTAATGATTCTCTTGACTGCTTCTCGGAGAAGATTTAGCCTCTCCAAAATCCAATATAGATCAACCTTTGCACTTGAGAGCTATAGAAATGCAACCCTTTACTAAAGGCACTGGCCTTCACGTTGTAGCTTGATCCTGGGAGATAGATTTTAGGAAAGGTTTTCACTTATTTCTGTCTAGATAGATGGCTGCGAGGTGCGAGAGAGAGATTTTCTTTTGTTTGGGAAAGATATCCTTGGCCATAAGACATTACCTTGAAGAGTTGTGTGTTCACAAATGCAATCGGCAAACACAAATTCATTTAATACTGTAGACAAATAGGACCAGATTATCCTCTTCCTTTCGCTTTGTGTGTTCATTTACACCTGCTTAGAAAGCTGCCAACCAGATCTGGGAACATTTCAAACCTGCTTTTCACTTGTGATGCCCGTGCCAGGCATCCGCGAATCTGGCGCTCAGGTTGTAGTGGAGGCCTGGGAGTTCCCTTTAACATGCACCTGGTGTGCAAATGAGATGGCCAGTGCACCCTGTGGGCATAGGGCTGTAGAGCTGGATTTCCCTTTAGTTCAACACCCTTTTCCACCATTCTGGAGCTTCAAAGTAGCTGCTAATTATGTCAAATAATTTTGAAATTACAGCAGGGACGGTCTAAATTCAGGACTTGGAGTCTTGCTGGGAAATCAGGCTGAGAGCCTTCTGCTTTTTAGGCATCACCTCCATGTGTGGAAATGTTTGAGGACTGGGACATCCACAACCATTGTGTTCGATGCACAAAGCAGAGTGAGACCTCCTCTTCCACTGCAGTCCTGCCTCTGCCACCCCCTGGCCGTGCAAACAGGCTTTTGCCAGCAAACTAAACAAATGACATTCAGAAGACGGACAAAAACCCAGATCCATGCAATAGCAAGGCACGTTTTTTAGAGTCCTTTTAATAACTAGTCATGTGTCAAGGCTCTGGAGGTGAAAGGGGTGGTGGATTGAGGTATGCCACACTAATAATGACTACCCCAAATCATGGCAAAAATAGAAGAAGCAACCCGGACTGTGGAACTATCCCCATGTAAGTCAGTCTGAGTAATTCCCTTAGCTCTCCTTATCTTGCTGTGCCTTTGGTTGGCATATCAGCCAGACAAAGGGCTTAACACAACTTGGCATGGTGACTGGGGGAATTGTTAAAATTTTCAGCAACTGGAACAATTAAGTAAGCTTTAGATGGAGCGAGAATAGACATCCCCTTAGGATTCCTATCGCCAAAGGATAACATTTCCCAGCTTTGTCCAGACAGCGACTTTGCTTCGTTGAACAGAGGCATTTACAATGTCGAAGAATATCGGATATCGGCTCTATTGGAGAGGGTATCGGGGAATCATCTCTGCCAGACTAATTGTTTGTTTGCAGTGGGGGAGGAATTGTAATGTCCCTGGCCACGGCTGCAAAACTTTCAGGGAATTCGTGGAAAGCCTTGGGACCGCTATCTTTAAAAATGGCTTTGAAGGAGTTTGGGAAATGAATTCCCCTATTCGGGGAAGTACTGCAGTGTTTGTTCAGGGACTTAAGCATGTGTTTTAAAAGCAGCGCTGGGTAGGGATGCTGTCTTGAATTGGGGGCTTATTCAGACAATTGTATCTCTTCTCTGTTGGGGCAAGGGGATCGACGAGGAACCAGCATCTTCTCCAGGGGATGACTTATCACAAGGGCTTGATTTACTAACAGCGATGTTCGACTTCAGCACACCCTTCAATGTTAGTTTTATGGCAAGGGGAAAAACAGCTGCCCTGTTTTGTGTCGCGGGTGATCTTACAGTCGTTCCTGGGTGGTTCTTTTCCTTTCCAGTTCTTCTCTTTTATTTGAAGCTCTGCTGAGGATATGTCGTGCCTTCACAACTCGCTTCCTGGGGGAAAAAGAAAAAAGAAAAAGAAAAGGGGGAGGAAAGAGAGAAGTGACTCAGTGACACTGTATAAATAGTTGCTTTATTATCATAAAAAAAAAAAAAATTGCACTCTAATGATTTTTAGGATCAAAACATACCAAAGAAAATGTAAAACAAAATTAAAATGAAGTCGGTATTCACATTGTCAGCAGTTATTTTGTCATTGCAAAGCATCTCCTCAAAGGAATATCGTGGAGCACAGCAGCAACTGAATGAAGCAAGCAGCTCCAGCATCTACTTTAAAGGGAGGTGCAGGGACATCTTCAAACTGCAGTAATGGATCCCTGGGGTTTCTCTAAAGTCTGCTAGTGGCACTGACATTTCCTGTGAAGTTGGAGGCTGGCAGGTTGTTAAAACTTCCCATTTTAACTGCATCGAGTGTCATTGGAGTTTGTTGAATGTATGAAACCTCTCCTCCACCTCCTCCTTTTTTTAAATTCCAGATATCAATAAAGACCTTGAAAGACGAAAACACTAATTATAGCCCAAGAGTTGGCACCATGCCTGCTACATAAACCCCCCTGTTACAGGACCATAGAACTCGGTATTAGAATAACTCTCTAGGTGGAAACTTGGCAAACACGAGCTCAGCCTGCGAGCTAATCTTTTTTTTTTTTTTTTTCCTCCCCTCTACAATAACAAGAAAAAATTACAGATTTAGCTATTTCAGAATTGTGCATCCTATTACTGAGATTGTGTGTGCGCAAATGACCTGCGTTATGGGTCTCCGGGGCCATGTGAGTATACAAAAGAGAGCAGGATGTTAGATTAAAGCCCCTGCACTGGAAAATTGGTGCCCTGCATTTTCATGTAAAATTAGCCTTGATCCTGAACCCCCACCAGGATGGGAGTCGGGCAGGACAAAAGCTGGGAATACCGGGGACTCGGGTTCTAGTCCTGGGTCATCCTCCCGATCTGCTGTGTGAGGCAGGGCTCTTTGATCCATAAAACAGAGAGGACAACATATACCCAAATTTGCAATGTGCTTTGACAGCCACATAGAAATGCAAGGTTTCATGATTAATTCTAAACGCTAAGGCCATTGGAGCCAACTTAACACCTTGCATCTGAACTCTTATTGAGTTGGAAATAGGGGTCAACACCAAACTATTTTAGCTTCATTATGTTGCTGCTTGTTGGTGCTGGGAGCTACGTGTACAGCAGGGACAGTGTTAGCGTTGCTTTGAAGCAGTCGCCCACTTTCAAAAAGCCTTTTGTCCCTGCACTGTGATTTGCAGGGATCCTGGTTTTCTCTGATGAAAAAAATCCCCAGTTTTCAAATGAAATAAAGCAACCCAAAATCCACATTTTTCCATAATATATATAATGTTGTTTCATTTTAATCACGCAAGAAAGTAACCCCAAATCCACATGTTTCCGTGATTAAATTGAAACACCACTTAGATATAGCTAGCTAGCTATATATAGCTATATCTATCTATATCTCTATATCTATCTATCTATATCTGTCTATACCTATATCTATCAATCTATCTATCTATATCTCTGTAGCTATCTATAAACAGATATAAATAGATAGATTGATAGATATGGTATATATCTGTATATATCTATATATACAGATATATACCATATCTATCAATCTATCTATATATATAGAGAGAGGGGGAGAGAGAGAGAGAGGTCTATCTAGATAGATAGATAGATATCAGATAGATATCTAGATATATATATCTATATAGATACATATAGAGAGAGATATGTCTCTTTATATACAGATATCTATTTATATAGATATTTAGAGATATATCTATATATAGATATATAGTGGCATTTCATTTTAATCCTGGAAAAATGTGGATTTTGGATTACTTTTTTTAAATCCGAAAATTGGGGATTTTTTTAATCGGAGAAAACCAGGATCCCTGGTGATTTGTAAGGCGACTTTTTCAGTGGCATGAGCTGCACCTCCTGTGTTTGAAAGCTTGTGCCCATATCATTGCAGCCTACTGTAGACTTCAACCCAGCAGGTCTGTCCGTCTGAAGGACCTGGGCCTGTGTGTGAAGGAAAAGGGAAGATATTGTGTATAGGAGGGGGGGGGAAAATCAAGTCCTAGCTGATGGTTTGATTCTTCAGCAAGTGGAGTGAAGGTGTCTGTTTTATGCAGGTCTCTTCTACTGCTAATAAAATAATAGCTGTCTCTAGGAGGAAGGTTTATCTCGGTGGTTCCCCGTGCAGGGCCAGCGGGAATATGGCTTTGCACAACGGGCTGGTTCCAGTGTAGCACAGGAAGGTGCCACAGCTCTGGAGAAGTAACTAAAACCCCATGGAAACATGATGGGGATATAACCACCGACTGATGCCTGGGCTCCAGCTAGGATTGGGAAACAGGAGTGTAAAGGTGATCGGCCTTTCTACATGAGAGCCCGGCTGGGGGCTCTGTTGCCCTTCATGAATCACATAGGCTGTACCCCAAAGCAAACAGCTGATTTTTAGAAGCATCCCCCCATGCTTTTATTATTGCTTTCCCATAGGGTTGGTTTTTTTCCTTTGGATGAGCTGTGTTCATGCTATGAAATTCCTTGAGAGCAGATTTTGGGGAGGACAAGAGAAAGCATCAAGGAAGTAAAACCTTATTATTAACTCCCCCCACACATACACCCTTGCAAATCCAGCTGCTTAAGAGGGGAAGAATTGCAATCCCTGTGAAACGGATTTGCATCTCTCCTCTCTGCTACCCCACAGGGGAAAAAAAAAAAAAATCTAATATTTTATCTTATTCTGCAGGACCCTAGCAGATCTGTCCCCAGGGACCATAAATTGTTTCCTGACTGTCATTGCTGCACCCGAACTCTGGTACAGCACGCTGGGAGAGTGAGCTTTGTTCCTCCGTAACGCAGAGGACATGCCACAAATAATTTAAGAAGCCATTTTTCTCTTCGTATGACGTTAAATATTCTTTACTTAAAAAAAAAAAATGGTCCACACCACTTGGCATAAAGCAATATATCCAGAAGAAGGGCAGATGCTGTTTAATAAAAGACACGGTGCTTGCCTCTGCTGTGAGTCTAACCTCCTGAATCTTCTCTTCTGCTGAGGCACCATGCCAGCCCACCTGCATCTTTGTCAGTATTGAACCGATAAGGCCAAATTCTCGCAAGGGAGGCCTCTTTTAAATGGACGTAGTTAGTACCTGCAATTCAAGAACAGGTTAGACAGTGAAATCCTATTGAAGCCAGTGGGAATCTTACCATTGATTTTTAACAGACTCCAGATTTCACCCTGAGTGTTTATGCTTTTGTTTGTTGGGTCTAAATCAGGTTGTATTCAGATGCGAGTCTCAAATTCATACTGAAAATATGTGGATACATATGGGGTGTCTGAAGCTTGTAAAAATATATCCCTCCCCCCCACACCCCTCTTCCCTTGCATTTATTCCAGTCTGGACCTGAGAGCAGGACTGAGTCTAGAGAGGATTTATGCGGTGTGAGTCTGACTCTCGGATCCCAGGTGGAGTTTTCCAGGCTGGAAATTAGGAGGAAAAATATATTTTTTTCTTGTAAGCTATGCACCTATTTGGTCAGGGAAACGACGAGAGGCAGCTAATCAAACATTTCATATTTCACTGAATCCATTTTGAAAGTTGAACTGTGTGTTGGAGCACCTCTAAATCCTAACTATTAGAGCAGGTTAAGAGATGGAAATATAGTTACCTTTTTTTTTTTTTTTGACTGAAGCCTCTTCCCTGATTTATTTTTTTCCACTTTTTGAAGGTATTTTGCTTTTCTGACCCTTTGTTTCCTCCCAATGTACCTTTCTTGCCTCCCAATGTACCTTTCTTGCCTTCATGAAAAGTGGCAAAAATTGTGAAAGGAAGGAGACAGGGAAAGGGGAAAGAGGAGAAGGTGGTGGGGAGCAAGGGCAGGGAACGGGAGAAACAAACCCCAGAAAATCAGAAAACATTTTTTTGGGTTGCTGTTGGAAAGTTGGGAAGTTAAACAAGACATTTTTCAAGCAACGTTTTGCTCTTGGAAAAGGTTTTTCTTTCCCTGATAAAAACTAATTCTAGATAAAACATTCGAATCGGTTGTAATAACTTTCCTGGAACTTGTCTAAAATAGATTTCTTTTGCAACTAAATCTTTGGTTAAAAATGTTAAAATCTGAATTTTTTTTCAAGCAGCTCTAAACCCTCTCTTCACCCCAAATACCCTCCTCTGGAACAGGGGAGCCTTCCATCCTTGCCTGTCTGGCAAGAAAGCTTGGGTTTTCTTTTTTTCTTCCTTCACTATAGCTGCAGTCCAGCAAAGCACTTAAACACATGCTTAAACACTCAAGTAATCCCATTTAAATCAATGGGACTTTGCACATGCTTCAAGTTAAACACGTGTTTAAGTGCTTTGTCGGATCTAGACCTAAGATAACTAGTCCCCTCTCCAGATCTCAGACGCTCTCCGGGTTGTTAATGTAGCACAAGTAATAAGTAATGAATCAGGGGGTTGCTATTTTGGTTTGAGGAGGTTTATGTTATGAACTAGAGTTGGGCACGGACTCCTTTTTTAAAATATTGCAATTATTAAGGTAGCAGATCTTTCCATTGATGTTGTTGTGCAATATTAAATCTGCTCCAAAGTTAGCCAACAAATGCTGATCAAAGCAATGATGCTATTCGTTGTATTCTTTGCAACTTTTTTTGCACTATCGTTAGCTCTATCAGATATAAGAGCAGCCTGGTAATTTTGCCCCCCAGGAGCGCTCTCAGCTTTTGATCTGTTCCCTCTGTGTAGCCTGTTTCATTTCTGCTTGGAGTATGGGGTCGGGGATAATGCTAGATCTCAAGTTTTTAAATCATCTGAATTGCTGAGTTTTACCTTGCTTTGCATTGGAGCTTTGTGAAGTTGTGCATTTTGTACACTATAAATGCAATATCATCAACCAGCCCACGGGCATGTGCCAGTCTGGGCTCAGATTTGTGAGCCCTTCGCAAATGTTTCCATAAACCTGGCTGAGTTTTGAATTCATTATACAATCTGACAATTTTTGAATGCCTTTGGTATTGTTGGGAGCATTGTTTCAATTCCAGTCATACATCATAAAGTTTGAGGTTGGTTTTTGCTGTACACCAGAATCGAATTGTAACTTGTGTAATATACAAAAAATATATTTGATGATCATAAATATTACCCAAAACTGTGGATGACATTTTAAATTTGTTCTTTATTTCTGAACTGAACTCTACCTTTTGCTTCGCACCATTTCTATATATACCTGGTTTGAAATGTTGCCTTTGCACACACGAGCAGAAAATGTCCCCCAAAATGCTTTCAGTTGACATTTTTGGCTTTTCTTCAAAAATATATATTTTTGGCTTGGGTTTAGTTGCTAAAAAGGCTTTCAATCAGGAAGTAAGGAATTCTTAGGATTACGATAAAAACAGAAAAAAAAGAGGAAACGTGGATAATTCTATGACAAATTAATTTTAGCAAAACCGATTTTTCCATCAAAAATGTCTGGAAAATTTTCCATCCGCTCAACCCCAGCCCTTACTCATACTGTTCAAGAAGCTTTCATTGATCTTTCAGTTTCTATTTTCGTGTTACAACATAGCCCTCTTACTATTTTAGGAGAAGCAGTGACCAGAATATGAGCTGTGGTCGAATGGATTTTGTGAGCTCGGAGTAGGACGGGAGGATACTTTCTAACAAATTTTTAATCGTTCTGTGTTGACAGATTTTCTCCAAATGCGACTGTCTTAAATGTTTGGGGTGAAACATTTTGCTAATTTTTTGTGAATCCTTTTTGGTTTGTAATTTCTGAACACATTCTGTCATTGTAGCTATCTCCTAGTACAATTTTTTGTTGCTGTTATTTTTAATTAGCCACGTACGTTGAAGAAGGTTTCCGTTATTCGATGGGTGACCATCATTGTTAGACTTACCCCCCCTTACCCCCGGTTCCCAAATTGTGTAGCTGCTTCCACAAACTAGTAAGCAATATTTATATCAAATGTTTCTGCCAGCAACCCCTTTGCTAGAACAGGCACAGAAAGGGGATGTTCAACCAGCACAAGCTCCATCAACATATGTCACATATATACATATGTGTCTTAAGCATGTGCCTAACATTAATCATGTGAATGATTCGTGGGAATACATAGATTTAGGCTTTCACATGACTGCAGATTTCCGAATGCTGCCCCCCGAGCATTTCTCCATTCTTGTGGATGTGCAGAGTGGATTTTCGTGAATGATGGGCTTTGTTTGTTTAATTTTCAGACATGTGTCATGGTGCATTTGATCCAGGTATTCTACGCGTCTGCCACGTGTATATCCCATATATACAGCATTAATTACATTGCCCCGGTGACATTATAAACACAGAGAGTGAATCACAAATGGATTATTTACGACGCCACCTGAACTCAAAGTAATTATAGCCTTGTAATTTAGCTTTCCCCTATTTCATTTCTTATATAATGTAATATTTCAAAAATATTTCAGCACACATCTATCTTCAGCTCTGCGTATGGCCTAATAAATTGTGATTCTCTTTCAGAGGTAATATATTAGCAATGCCCTTAAGGGAGGGCACACTAGTTTTGTCAGAGCGATCCATAAACTAATCCAAATATAAAGAGACACCGTAGTTACTATGTGGAATGTCCACCTTCATTCACAGAAAATAATGTTGCATGCACCTTAATACATCAATGTATTTTAACCTCTTCATTCCCTTGATAATGCAATGTCACAGGCATGCTACCTCTTTCAGCCTGGTGGCTTTTGCAAAAGACTTTTCCTGTAGGTAATGAGGTTTTGATGTTAAACTTCTGTGCCAAAATAGGTGACAGTCAGTAAATGTTCTGAAGTTAATTGAATAGACTATGCAGGGAAGTTAATAAAGTTTGGCGGATATTTTGAGCAGAAGTGTTTGTCTGATCGTTACAGGGGTGTAGGTTGGAGCCATGTTGGTCTAAGGACATAGGCAGACGAGATTCTTTGGGTGAACCTGACATCTTTTATTAGACCAACTCAAATAGTTGGAAAACATTTTCATAGCAAGCTTTCAGGTTTAAAAACCTTTCATCAGGCTGAGGAAGCATCTGCAGTTGGCGTGTGCTCTTCCATCCAAGAAGAGCATCCAAGAGGAGCATGCACATGCACCAACTGCATCCAAGGGGAGCGTGCACACACACCAGCTGCATCCAAGAGGAGCGTGCATACACATCAACTGCAGGTGCTTCTTCAGCCTGATGAAGGGTTTTTAAATCCAAAGGCTTGCTAAGAAAAAAATGTCCAACTATTTAAGTTGGCCTAATAAAAGATATCAGATTCACCCAAAGCACCTTGTCTGCCTGATTAGTTTGTACTTTGTTTCTGCGAGGATCTAACTTCAACGTCAAGAGGAAAACCGGCTGTATGGTACCGTACTAGAGCTGTAGGACTCTGGAAGCAGGATGCTAGCTTTGTTCAGAGAAGCAGTGTGGAAACTTTTTGAAGACAAGGCTGGAGTCAGGACTGTCCAGCTCTGGCCCCAACCCACTGTGTGACCCACTCTGCCTCAGCTTCCCCAGCTCTAAACCTTGTCTCATAACTCGTGCCTATCTACCTGAAGTGTCATGAGGTTTGGGTAGTTTAATATTCAAATCAAGATTGGAGAGTGTGTGTGTGATACTCTAGCTCAAATCTAAGTTCTAGGTTTGAGTCAGGAATCAATGGATGAAAGTCCATGGCCTACTTTATGCTGGAGGTGAGATGAGAGGATCATACAGATCCCTTCCAGCCTTAAACTATATGAATATTTCAAAGTGCTTTGAGATCTGCAGATCAAAGGCGAGTGTAAATGCTGTGTATTGCACTGGATCCTCATAACACATTCCCTAATGATTTTTGCATCTTCTTTCCTAAAGCCTTGTAGGCTATTTCTCTTTCTTTCTTAACAAAGCACCTAAGCTAATCACAGTGGCCTTGAATGACTAACTAATACATCTATAGCCTCCACTCTGCAAAACCCATCAAAGCGGGGCTTTGACGGCACCAGAGACACATAATAGAAGAAGGTGCTTAGGAGAGCCGGTCTCTGTTTTGTTTTTGACTTACAAGCATCAGGACTCCAACTTTAGGGGTTAAAAAACAAAAAGTGAGAGAACTAAAATTCCCAGTTGGTGCCTGTGATGCTGCACCCAAGAGATGCAGGGTTTCCATGACATCATACAGTAACCTTGGAGCCTATCAGTTAATTAAATACTATATCCATGTATTCTAGTTAATTGATGCTTCCTTTACATGGTTTATTGTGCTGCAAACTGGTATTGCTTCTGTCTCACTGAGCAAACACAGAGAAGGAGAGAGAGGGATCGTGGGATGCTGCAGCTCCTGGCTAGGAGAAGTGAGCTGCTGGCACTCCTCGCTCGCTCGCTCGCTCGCTCTCTGTGGTTTGCACAGGGAAATCCTGCTTCTGTGTGTCCCACAAGCATCAGGCATTTGCCACTGCTGGGCAGGTCAGGAGGGAAAACTTTTATGAATGAGCTGATCTGAACCTTGGGCATGAATCACAGATAGGACCAACCCGTGCCTGTTAAGGGCTCGGCTTTATGACTGGCTGCAGTGAGCCCACTCTCCTAGGTAAGAGTGACTGGCATAGGGTAGGGAAGGCAGGGTTAATTAAAATGGGGTGTGCTGATATAACACAAGCTAACCCTGCTATTTGAACTTGGATCCCCCAGTAACACAGGCAAACACAGGATTTGAGCTTGGGACCAGCATAGACTTCTACTGCTTTTGCTGAAAGATGAAATCCCGGAGCTGAGAGCGGCTGCAGGTAGCCTATTTTCTGTGGATCAGCCATGGGGATGGAGAACATGTTACATCCATAGGTTACACTAGTCAAAGCTAACGATCTTGCCTGTGGTACTGAATGCTATGCCCAAAATAAGTACGTTTCCTTAGGCACTAGCAACGCAGCGACCTCACAAGCTGGTAGTGTTCACACTTCCTATGCAAATTCTACCTTTTGAGCATCCCTTTTCCCCCCACCTCAATTAAAGCCACACTTTCTATCAGCTAGCAAACTCACATTTGTAAGAAGCGGCTGTGATCCAATCAATCCATGACCTTGATGACCTCTGACTTTTGAAATATAGCCAGCAAAATGTTTCCCACTGGTACAACACAAAGGCCAAAAGGCCTCTCCTGTTCGTCTAGTTAAGGACGTGCTTTTCTTTTGTCTCCCTGAAAATTAAAATGGAAAGAAGGAAAGACTGTTGTGTTTGCATCCTTGCTGCAAAACCCTTGGCTTTGTGGGGTTACAGGAGGAATGGGTTTGCCTCTCGGTCCTGACGTAGCAGCAGACAGTGCAGCTCTGCCCCTCTTTTTTGTGAAGAGGCTTCCAGCAATACTGAATCGATGGTTGGGATGGCATCTGGGTAAATGCTCCTTAGGGCCCCAGATGGGCCAGTTAGATGCACTGAGCTTCTTAAATACAACCTCCAGCTTGGAAAAGCTAGGACGTTGACTTGCTTGCAGCCCGGTTGTGCCTCAGTTTACTTCAGAGCTTCTTAAACAGCGACAGGGAGCTTTTGATTTATTTTTCTGCACTGTAAGCATATGCCTTTTTGTGCACGTTATCGTTTTCAAAGACTTGTCCCAGCAGGAGTTGAAACCTGGAAAGGAACCTCTGGATGGAGTTTCGTGCTTAGTTATCTGAAGCCCTGGCCAGAAACCTGACAAGCCTGTCCCCTTGCACATCTTAAATCATTTAAAAGAGACTTACCCATTCTGGGGAACTACCATGGGTTACCATCCGAGTGAGCTGTGGACTGGATAGTTCATTCATGTGGGCACATTTCTAGCAAGGCAGCTCCTCTCCCAGTTTTTGGGGATCAGTACGGAGACTCGTTCCACTGGCAACGCAGGATGAGTTTGCACAGCGATTTAATAAGCATCTTTCATTGCGGAGAGGGAGCTAGATGGTTGCTCCCTCTCTGCAATGAAAGATGCTTATTAAATTGCTGCTTGCCCCACATAAAATGCTTATTTTATTTGGTTTGCATCCACGCTTGTTCACAAGGATCCCGACGGGACCACCGCGTTTTAAGATTTCATGTCCTGTGCAGAAGGTCTGTCAAAAGTCAATAAGCATCTTATTTACTCTTGAGGTTTCCAACCTTCTTTGATCTAATCACTCCACCGATTGCTATCAGCATATTTTAATGGAAAACTTCCTTTGCAGTTCAAATCCCCCACCCGCTGGTGGAAATCCATACCAGCTTACTTCCCTCCCTCCCTCCAAGGCTCTCTTTGACCAAACACAGAGCTCTTGTACGTTGAAGGAAAATGAGACACGGTGTTAGGAGAGCCGCATGTTCTGAAAAGTCACCTTGAGAAGCACACGATGAAGTTACCCAGTAGCTTCTAGGTTAAGGTTTTGCAGGTTGTTGTTCAAAATAGGATGAAGCAGATCCTAGGCTAGGTGTAAATCAGTGATGCTCCGATGACTTCAATGAGGACTTGCACCGGCGGAGGAGCAGGCTCGCTCTTTCTGGCTGCTAGAGCTGTAAAGGCGATCTGGGGTCTGAAAATCAAACTGGGGTCCTTCTGCCTTTCTTCTTTAACAAAAGCAGTGAAATTCCCTCTGCCTTTTTAAGTCAGCCCCTTAGCTCTCTTCAGCAGCCCTTGCCTTTTCCTGTTGGGGTCTAACCAGACTCAAGCACCCAACCCACACGCCAGATGACATCCCGAGCGAGGCAGGAGGGTTGTTCCTGAGCTTGTGTTGGGGTAAGGCAAGTATGCCTGGAGAAGGAGAGGAGGAAATCTCTTATGGGTTTGAATCCAGGCCTCCCCACAAACCTACAGGGATGGATTCAGCTCATGAACTGAAGCACACGCTGCAGGGGCTGTACCGTGTGCGCTGCTCGCCGCTCCGTTTTATTTTCATTTAGGAAGAAGCAAACAAACAAATCAAGAGTTGACTTCTTCTCGTTTGCAATTTCCAGTTGACGATGCTGCCCGGCCTTGTTCTGAGATGCAAAGTGGCCCTGTCTATTGAAACCTCCACTGTACATAATGCAAGGTTCAGGAGGAGGAGACGGGGGGTACACAACAGATTTACATCCCATTTCAGTAATACCCCCCAAATTATTGGCGCTGTGATCCTGCCACCATGCTAAGTGCTGCAACGACAGTGCACTTTGGAAAATGGCGCTGCCTTCTATTAAAGGCAGGTATTTTTTTTTATTTTTTTTATTTTTTTTTTGGTAATTCTCTTTAGTGTTGCCTTTAGAGGCCCCTCTATGTGGCTCCTTTCACTTCTAATTACTGCACTAGGAGATTACAGTGTGGCGTTGGCGACAGGGGGAGAGAGGAAGGGGGAGGACCGGGATGGTGGAGAGGGAAAGATTTCTGCGGTAATTTGCATTTAAAGCTGGCACTCAGCATTATATCTCCCTGTTCACCCATTGTCTATAAACATTTTAGCTCTTCCTTCTGCCTCATCAGAATGAATTAAGCATTTTCATTGCACCACCAGCCTAATTAGAGTCATTTACTATGTTGACACAAAGGGGTTTTTTTATGAGCATCTCAGCTTTAATACACTACGGCAACATTGGAAACCTCCGATCAAAAGGTAAATGTTTTGGGGTCAGGGATATTTTTCCAACAGTCTCAGTAGAGTACAAACAAGTTCCTCGAGAGGTGACACGCGTGCTCCTGGCCCTGCCAAGGGTAGGGGGAGGCTGCACCCTGAACGAGGTGCGCACACTTGTTCTTTCTGGTTTTCAATTGCACTTGTTGAAAAGGGTCTGACTCAGTACAAAGGTGGCTTTATGCCTCGCACACACTAAGTGGGCACACAGCGCTCATTCGAGGAGCAAGAGGGTGAAATCCAAAGCAAAGGAGGGCTATTTAATGTGGCTAAATTGGTTTGGGGAGCTGGCATTGAGTGTGTTGTCTTAAGAGATGGGGCTGCTTGGTGCTGAATAATGTGAGGGCTTCCGAGCAAGTCGATACGTGTGCCAACGGCTGGCCAATCGGAGCAGGCTTTCCAAATTAGCAAACCTCTGACTGCATCCTCAGGGCCCGAATTTCTACATAAGCGACCTGCAAACTCCTACGGCACAGGCCGAGGCTTGCTGGCAGCAGTGCTATCGGGTGAGGCGAGAGGCAGTGCACCTCTGTCCCTCAGTCTCTCTGTGTCTAGCTAAGATAACAGGAGAAGAGGCCTGTTTCTCCCCTGCGCTATGCTTGGCCAGACATCTCTTTCTAGTCACAAGCCATTTTTTTTTTTCTGTCTGTTCATACTCTGATTTTGAAAGGTCAAGATGCATATTAGCACCTGGATATAGCATCACCCAACCCAAACCCAGGAGAGTGGAATTGGGTTTCAAGTTGCTTTGGCATAGCTTATGTTTCTTTCTCTTTGCAAATGCATAACCCAACACCTTCACTGCTCACCCCATCTTCTTGTCTGGCTTCAAGGGGTTCGGCAGCTCCTAGACAGTATCGGAGATGACTCTTCTGCAGACAGGTCTGGGACAATCCTCCCCATACTATTTCTTAACAACCGGCATGGCTGTTGCTTTGCCCTGAATGGTTAAAAGTGTGTGCATATGGAAGCCATACAGATTTTAAGTTAAAATTGACTGATAGGTTTAGTATACCTGCCTGTTGTCGAACAGGGCTATCCATCGCAAGAAAAGAGATGTGCAAGAGCACAGTAGACCCAGCATTGTCACAAACATCCTGCAGTATTCACATTTTCACCACCTTATGCCTTGGCAGCAGTAAGCTCGAGTGCTTGGTGGGAGACCTTCGGAGTCAAAGCCAGCCTTGTCCATCTGCTCCTTTTGTGACATTTTAGTTCATTCCTTATGCTCTCGGGATGCTGGATCAGACAACTGTCGAAGTCATAACTGAGAAGCTTTTATACACATGCTCTCAAGCAGTGGTGCTCAACCCGCAGCCCATGTGACATCCTGCATTACTGTCAGATGACGGCTACAAAACCTTTTTTAAATGTTGGAAGTAAGATGTGTGGGTGCGACCCGCATAATACATTGAAAGCTGAAAGTGTGGCCCGCTGTGGCAAATAGGGTGAGAACTGCTGCTCTAGAGTGCAGTCTCATGGGAGCTTTTGAACATTTATTTTAATTTACAGGTGACGAACCTGGCTCTCAGTTGCAGTGTAGACAGTTTACGCTCCTAGAGAAGCATACAAAGTCTGGAAGCACCTTGGGTGGTGGGATAGGAGGGAAGAGCATAAAAACATAGAGAAGTAGGGCTGGAAGGGACCTGCAGAGGTCATCTAGCCTGACCCCCCTGGTTCAAGCAAGATCATCCTTGTCCAAACCATCCTATCTAAACCATCATAATCTAAACTCTCTGTAAAACGACCATCAACCCTGATGCAACACAAGACATTGCACCCTGATCTGGCATCAAGTAAGGGTTCCCTGGTCCCTGTAAAGTAGGGGTGGGCAACATGCGGCCCGCGGGCCAGATGCAGCATGCCAGGCCGTTCTATCCGGCCCACAAGACCCCTAAAAAATTTAGAAAATTAATATTTATCTGCCCCTGGCTGCCTGTCATGTGGCCCTCGATGGCTTGCCAAAACTCAGTAAGCGGCCCTCCGCCCGAAATAATTGCCCGCCCCTGCTGTAAAGTCTCTGTAACAGATACGTCCCTACAAGTCTTGAGCAGTCATAATCCTTCACGTGATTTTGTCCTCCAGGTTTCCCAAATCACCAGATACTAGTGTTGTACGGGAAGTGGAATTCCCATTTTATGGGAATTTCTGCAATTTCAACCATTGTTTTTGTTCTGGTTTGGAATGAAAACAAGCACATTTTGATATTTTCCCGTTGAATTCAATGTTTGAAAAGCAAGTTTGTTTGGGGCCAATTGAAATGTTTTGCTTTTGATGTCAACTTTTGATGTCTAACTTTAAAAATCGTTCACGACATGAAACATTTCTCACTGAAAATGAGTATGGAACAACAACAAACCCCAAAATGTTCCATTTCAACTGAATTTCACTGCAAAAACGTTGAAAGCAACCCATTCCTGAGAAAAGTCGATGAAACTGCATTGCCAAGGGGAAAGTGCTCTGTAGTGAAAACTTCACATCAGCTTTACTAATTATTGCAGAATTTGTCAGGCCTTTTCATATGCATAGTGTTGACAGAGTCATGAGTCCTGTGAGATTTGCTGCTTTTCCTTAAAGGCCTTGGGTCATGGGAATATACTAATATCTCAGCTTTAATTTGAAATAAATGTTCACAGTTTGGGGGGAAAAGCTATAAAACCTGGATTCCAAAGGGCTAAAACCAGATAGCCACACAAAAGACATGCAAATATCTTTTGTACTTTAACAATTTCAAAATGTTGAAGTCAGTAATGGTGGGGTAACTCTGATTTTTGAACGGTGGGGGCTGGCAGTGCCGTACCTTTCTACTCCTCCATGACTACATTGTAAACTGTTTGCTTATTTTGAGAAGTTTGTTGAATTTCCATGGGAGCACAGTGAGGACTGGACCCACGACTGGGTGCTGCTGGGGGTGGGTGAATATTAGGGGGCAGATTTATGACACTTTTGTTTGTTCAGGCAGGTGAACGGTTACTGCTTTCCCCTCGTATTACTCCACCATAGATTTTTGCTCTGTGACAGATGAAATATGGCTCATCCCAGCCCAGCTCACAGATTACTAGGACAGTGCAGTAATAAATTAAAAATATATATGTATATGTGGGACAAACATCTCCCTTTCTCTGCCCCCCCCCCACCTACGCCACCATCATCTTCGAGCTCTTCATTGGCTAATGTCATGCTCGCATTTCTACAAACTTTTTTTTAGGGCTTGGAGGCTGTCTGCTTTGTCAATCATTTATAACAAGAAAATGTCTGTGGTTTTGTGGTTGGTGTAATGGATCTCAGGCAAAGAGGAGATTTTATTTTTAAACCTTTTTCTTTAAATACATTTCCTTACTCCAGCTGCAGGGCAAAATGAAATTGGTAGGGGGGGTTTGGCTGGGTTTTGTTTCGGGGATTTGGTCACTCGGGGCAAAGGGGTGCTCAAGGAGCAAACTCATGGGAACCGAGAGGCACCTGCTGAATTTGCACAAAGACGACAAACTTATGTATGTGCAGATGTAACCCGTCGAACAGTGTCTGCTTTGAACGCCCATCTCTTCTCAGTCCACAGAAGATATGCATAGACCCCAGCTCAAGAGAGCCAGGACCTTTGATGCAGTTGCAGAGTTTCATGCATCTAATTGTGGAAGTCCCTGGTTCTGCTCCTGGTATTGAGCAAGAGGGTGGCAAACACGCACCATGTCCCAAATTACTACCCAAGACTAATTGGCTCTTGGCATGCATAGTTATGGTCTGTGTGTGCCAACACATGCATTGTGCCAGTGCAGTAGAGACAGTCACTCTCTCTAAAAAAAAAAAAAAATGGTCCCCTGAGTTAGCCAGATCTCAACAGTCCTGAAGAGAGAGAGTTGTGACCCTGGCATCTCTCTTTCTGTAAAACACAACAGCTTGCAAAGTTTGGATCCGGATGGATCAAAAGACCAGGTGGTTTGAAATGGGATTGTTGTCCAAGGGCCGGTCTCAGGCCCTTAATATAAACTTTTTTATTTGCAAACCTTTAAAAGTGTTTACACTTGTAAAAGACTGCGCAGTTCCCTTTGGCCAGATTCGCGTGCAAGCCATCGTTGCTAGGTCCTGGAGTGTTTGTCTATCAAAAGGCTCCTAAGAAACATTCAAAGCAGGTAAATGTATTTAGTATCTCCAGCTCTTCAAGGTAAGCGCTGTACTTGTTTTGAAGCACAAAGATAATCAAGTCTCTGAGAGATTTCTGAATACTGCTTTTCAAACAATGCCTGGCTATCCCATCAGGCAGGCGTGTGTTGCACTGAAGGCCCTGGCTCTTTCCTTGACTTCTAACACAGTGTACAGAAAATGCATTGCAACAGTACATGATATCATGTGCCATCCCCTTTATAGTATCTAGGCATAATGAGAATGAGAGGTGAATTAAGATCATGGCAGCAACCTTAACACTGTTTTGTGCCATTTAAAGGTTTTTTAAAAAAAGCCAGTCTTTAACTTGGCGTTGTGTTATTCCTGCTCTCAGAAATGACATTGATTTCCCACCGTCGGTTGCTTTTTTGCATACAGCGGCATTCAGTTTTGCAGCCTTTGGTGCTTTTGTGCGGAGAGCCAGGGCAGCAAACGTTGGTTGCTTCGTCTTTTTTCTCAGGCTAACGCCACCAGATCCTAAATTCGCCCTCCGGCTGCTGTTCTGCATAGGCTGACACCCGGAGCCTGCAGTCGCATGTGCCGCCCCCGTGCTTTTCGCATCTGAAACATTATTTTCCCCTATCCCTGCAGGCAGCTGAGTGCATTAGGAATAATCATCGTTCTGAGGAGATCTAGGTTTCCACCTTTTCCCACTGAAATAGGGCTCGGCTCCTGATTCCTCATCTCTGTCCTATGCTATATCTTGGCTTAGTATAACCCAGAGAAGCCCTCCCGCTTCCCTGCCAGACCTAATGACCACGGGCGCTTGTACACGTGTGTGGGGTTTTTGCAATCTATCTATTCTTCGTGTCTTTCTGTGTCCCTCAACGTGATGCGATGTTTCCAGTAAGGATCCGTGCTTGCTTCCCTCTCCAATACAGCCGTTGTCTCATGCAGTCAAATCCCAGCTCCCTCCACCTTGCTTGCAGCCGTTGCGGTGCTGGCAATATCCGGCATCTGGGTGGGGATAGGTACGTGTGGTGCAAGCTCCTTCTCTTCTGAGAGACTGAAGACTTTGTGCCATAACACTCCCAGGTCTGGCTAGAGCTGGGGACCAACCTTTCCCCTTGACCTGCTTAGCCAGATGGTAACCCTTAGTGTGGCAGTGTCCGGTACCATAGTGACTTCCAAACCAGGGGATCATTGAGGGCTGTTTTACTCCTCACGGCTCCTGCAATGCAGAAAATAGAAAGGGCAGTCTAGAGAATAATGTATCATGGATAAATAGACCAGTTGGGTCCTCTGCATCTGGCATAACTCTGGCTACCAGAGACACGGTATACAGCAGCCGTCTTCATTAACTCCCCTATTGGTTATAAGGATCCGCACATTTCCCAGCCTCCTTGTGCTTGTCTCTTAGCCAGAGATCAATGGAAAGAGCAGTGGACTGGGACTTGGGAAGGCTGGGGTCTAAATCCAGCTCTGCCACTGGTGTATGGGATGACTTTGGTACATCACTGCAGCCCTCTGTGCCTCAGCTTCCCTATCTGTAAAATGGAGATCATGGCCTGGATTTCCCTTGCAACGTGTTTTGCTGATTGATTGAGCGGGTTATGGTTGGACTGCAGCAGTAACGACACAAAACAACTGAGCGGGGAGAGCGCACCCCCAAGTGATGAGCTGAACCTCACCAGGATATTTTGGTACCTTCTTCTTTTGCCTAATTAGAAACAGCTTTGATCAGCCTGGTGCTTTCAAAGTGCGACTCTGGCTACAGAACCCGGATTGGTGTTTTACTAGGAAAAGACGGGGGGGAAAAAAGGAGCAGAGATGGGGGCAGAAAAGGAAGGGAAAAAAAACTTGATGGGGGTGGAATTGGATGGGAAAATACAGCAGGGTGGGCAGGCTGGAAAAGGACAGATTGTGAAAGTAGGGAAGAGAAGAGGGTATAAGGAAATTGTATTACAAACCCCATACATGTGTGCATGCAGTCACAGAGAGACGGGGGGAGGAGAGACATGCACAGACTCACACACGTACAAGCATCATATTATGCAAGCATCAGTGCATACTATATATTAGGTAACCCTTCTTGACAACCTACATTTCCAGGGTGCGTATGCATGTGTGTGCTGCGCTTTGCTTTGTTTTCAAGCCCCAGACACGGTGGAAGGTCTCTTTACCTCGGCTGGATTTGATTTGTTTTATTTTTAAATGCAGGTACAACCGTGATTCAGAAATGCAAACTGATTTTTGCAGCATGGACTCCAGAGCAGTTGGAGAAGTTGATAAAACCAGCCTGCTCATGGAGGTTTGACCAGATGTAGCCTTTATCCTATCCATGCACCCCTGCCTGCTAAAGTGACGGTTGTCTTGACACAACCTATGTCTAGAGAGGGATGCAAATCTCTGCCCCAAAAATGACCAACCTTTTAAAAACGAAATACTGAAAAAGCCCAAACCCTGCCAACTAAATTAGAGCACAATTAAAAGGCCTGATTTAATTGATCTAAAGCTAGGAAATTCAGAAATAAGGCTCCAAATGCTTTGCTGACACCATCAGCCTCGATTCACCCCCTTGTGCAGGAATAAAAATACATAGTGACATGGTGAAGCTGAGAGCATCAGACAGGATCTGGAGATTTTACTCTGAATGTCCTGATCTTGCTGTAAGTTTAAAGTCACAATCTTTTGGGTTTTTTCCCCCCGGACCTCAATTTTTGGACTTGGATTTTCACTATTTGTTAATAGCTTGTATCAAAGTTGCCTTTTTATCTAAAAACAAAATAAGCTGCTTCCTGACTCTGCGTTTATCTACTGGCCTCTGGGAATATTTTCACCATAGGATCACTGGCAGCATGAATGACAGTCATTTCTAGTACAGGTTCAGGGGATGAAAATTTCTGAGCTAAAATATGTTGAATGTGGATGACTGACATTTTACTTTTGGATAATATAAAAAGGGGAGGGGGGGGGGAAAAAAAAGATCCCGAGCAAGTGGGAAACTGAATGTGATGCTCATAGAAGTGAGGCACTAATAGATTTGGCAAATTGTAGGCAGGTGCTGGGCAAGCTTCCTTCATATGAATTTGTTAATGCGTCTTAATCCTGACCTGCAACACCCCTGCTTGCTAATGCTGTGGCCCCTCATGACCAGGAATTGCAAAGACTGCTGAGTGGTATGGCGCTGGTTTTTATTTTAGCATCGGCAAACCTCAGTCAGGCTGCCGACTCCATTTCACTTGTGACCTAATTAGAATTTGAACCCAGTTCTCCAGATGGACTCTTTCTTTCTTTTCTTTTCTCCTTTTTAAAAAAAAAAAAATTCTATTGTGTTTGCGTCTGGGGTTTTTTCCCTGTTAAATTACAGAGAGCCCCTCATTTCCCATGACTGAGAAATTCAGATTTAAAAATGGACCAATGACCTATTGCTGGTTCTAGGAGAAAGAAGAAGCACCTTAACCTATTCCCTTCCATTTCTTTTGCTCTCTTTAGTTTGCGGTTTGCTACACTCTTGTTTCCCTTAAATTTTGCTAAATCAATAGAAGTCTCTCATTGAAGCGAGAGCTCATATGCCGAGTATCAGGTTTTGATGGCTTGAAATGCAAACCTCCGAAAATAAGGCGGTGCAATGGAAACCCCGACATTTGTACAGCAGGACTTCTATGTCATGTTTTTGGGTTTTTTTCACCATCATCCATTGCATAGCAAAAGACAAGTAATATATAGATGAGTACACCAGGTATTAAATATTTGGTAGCAATCAAAAAAGATTAGTGCTTCAATTGCAACATCAACAGAAGGATGAAATGTAAAATATGCTTGCAAACGAAGTGGCTATAGTGCTAGTGGGGAGCAAGTTTTCTTCTTTCTTCCCTGAGAAAACGCCAAACTATTTCCCATTTCTATTTTTTTTTGCATGTTGGAAAACGCTATTTTTTCAAAAACCTACACACACACACTCTCTCTCTCTCTCTCTCTCTATATGTATATATATATATATAAGTGTGTGTGTGGAGGTTTATGAAAAATAGGTTTATGAAAAATATGAAAAAAAATCCTTTTGTTGTATTATATGTGTGTGTGTATGTATGTGTGTATACATATATGTATGTGTATATAATATATATATATATATAATAAAAACCACACCAAAAAACCCATTACAAACATTTTTCTAAGGAATATTGGGTATTTGTTTTTAACATGCAGTTCAAAATAATGCATCCTTTATTTGTTCAGGTATATCTCACCGAGTTAAGTTTCACTTTTTCTGTCTTTTTTTCTTCCTACCTCCTACTTACATTTTTCTAATTTGCCCTGGTTTAAATTGTCTTTTCCCCTACCTTAGTCTACACTGGGTAAATCTGGAACCCCATCCTTGAATTGGACTGGTGACACTCTTATTCGTAGACGGAGGGAACAGGAAAATAAAGCAGCAAACATTTGTGTTTAAGTACCTAACATTTACATATGCATATACATCACCTACAAATCCCTAATCTACTGTAAAACCTAGTTGCTTCTTCACTGTTTAAATTCAGTCGCTGACAAAGACAGAAGCCTAAAAGCTAGGGAGCTATGTTCAGGTTTTCACCACTACCCATCAGATGTATTAATTGCAGCTATTAATATCGCTCTTACAGAAGGAGATTCATAGCTGCATGTCCTGCTGGATGCATCTCTCTGCGAACCAGCTGTGTATATCATACAATGCATCGAAGAGAGAGTTTTCAAAATAAGCCAGAGAATATCATGAAAAAGAGCATATTTTCCTAGCTTGGTGGTTTAAGGCTGCTGAATTCCCAAATTTTGGTTACCGGCCAATAATGTTGCTTTATTCAATTTAATAGCATGTTGTAGAGTTTGCAAGCACATTTTGAAAAATGAGCTTTATAAAATATGCAATTCTCTCCACAATCCTATTACATCACTCGTGCATTAGGGGAAAGGCATCTTTCTAAATTGAAAAGGTTTTTAATGAATCATTGTTTTGTTTTAAGATCCCATTAGATTTGCTACAATCCTCATTTTTAGAAGTCCGTATTGTCCAAACCTTTTGCACTAGCGAAAAAAAAAATTATTTGCTATCCCTTGACCTCCATCATAGCAAAATCCTCAGTGCTGTAAACCAGGGATGGGGGTGGGGAGGTCTTGGGTATTTCCAAATCCGCACTACTGCTCAGCTATGTATTTGGAATTAAAACTCATACAACGTTTAAAAACTTGATGGAAAACTGTGACCTTCCAGCTTACCTATGACTGTAGTGGAAGACAGTGACCCTAGAAGAGCGTGATTTACTGGTGAAATAAAGTAAGCCATAAAACCTGGAAATAGGATGTGTTATTGTCAGTAAAAAGCATAAAGGAAAAAAAAAACCCCATAATTGCCAGCATAAGAAAATACAGAGAAGGAGAGAGGAAGATGGAGGGGAGAAAAGGAGCATCCCCAGTGGCAAAATGGTTAAAAGAGAAGAATAAAATCCAGTAAAAAATCAAGCAGTCAAGTAGTTAATTGACTTTGCTTTAATCAGCCCAATGAATATTCATTAGTGTGCTGGTCCTAATCATGGGGGCCATGTTGTCCGCATTTAGTAAGCGCACGCTTCGCATCATGCATGCCTCAACAGCTTCCCTTCCTGTCTGCACTGACATTAAATTTAGAGGCTTTACGCCTTCACTAGCTTGCAGTTAGCACTGATTGGCCCAGCTGCTCTACTTGAAAATGCCATAGCAACCCCTGGCTGGTTGCCTAGCAACATTTTTTTTCTTTTTTTCTTTTTTTTTTTTTTTTGCAAAGGCCTGAGCCAGTAATCCATAGGCTTAGTGTAGAAAATATGCCTTTGTGATTGTGTGCGTGCATGCGTGTGCGTGTGTATAGATATATAGATATATCATGTAAGAGAGAGGGAGAGAGATTGAATGGGTGGAAAGCATGCACATCTTCTCCTGTGTAACTCGACTCTCGTGAGTGCCTGATCGCCTTCCAATAGGATCAGGTGTTGTGATTTTTTCTTTTTTTTTAAATAGGTGCAAAATACACCCGTTGGCTAGCTATGCAGCTCATTTCCAAACCTCATCCAAAAGGAGGAGGAATTTACTTCTATCGACATTATCCCCAAGAGGGAGAAGAAGCTACTGCTTGAAGAGGGATAGGGCCAGATTATTCAGAGAGAACAAAGTCCTACCCCCTAAAGGAGGGGATCTGGAAATAACGCTGCGCCATAGATCGGTGGAGTCGGGCGGGCATGAAACTGGAGTCATGCAGTGGGGAGTCAGGCCCCTGGGCCGCGCGGCTTCCCTCTGCTTGTAAAGAGAACGAGGTCCCTGATAGGGACGGGTCACGCGCACCCGACGCCGATCCTGTTCCAGATACAGGTGGTGGAAGGAGTGCTCCCGATCCAGGGTTTTGGGTCGAGTCTTTATAGAAATGGGAGCGATCGGTCAAACCCAGGCCTGGACTTGAGTTCTGATTTCAAACACCATCGTGGCCCAGGATGCGGGATCGGATTCTGGCTTGGACCTTAAAACCCATTTTGTACCTCCGCCAAGGATTTGGGGGCTGGAAGCCTCCTAGCTGAATTAAACATAATCCTCATCGCTTTTATAGAGAGGAAGAGCCTGATCCTATGAAGGGCTGGCTTCCTTGGCACCAGGGAGTTGCAGAGGGAAATGGATAAAACGACTCTGGGGCCTGCAGACTAGAGGGCTGTATGAGAGCATTGTACAATTTGCGACGTACTTGGAGAGTGTGATGACAAGGGAACCCAGAAAGACAGAGTATTTTAGAGGGGCAGGCATTAGGTGCTTTCAAAATGCATGAGTCATGTCTTAATGGTTTTTTTCCCCTGCCTTCTGGACCTCAATTTAAAGCAGAAAAAGTGGCTGCAAGTCAAAAATTAGCTAAATAAAACAACCCTGAAAGAAGAATTGGCCACTAAGCACTTCTGTTGTATTATCCTGAATTATAAAAAGTGCCATTTCCAGCTCAGGCTCCACACACGTGATTTAATTCGGGCACTCAAAGCTTCTCTTTAATTATTGCAAGTGGGGGAAAAAAGGGACAGTTGTCCCCACCCAGGGCTCCTGACAGCCAGGCTTCGTGATACCCACTTCCCCATCGCTCAAAGAAACCTTTGGCTGGTGGGCTCCAGGCTTGGCTTCCTTCCAACCAGGTGCAAGAAGGAGCCCTACCTTCCCATGGCAAGGCCTAGCATTAGCATGGCACTGTTTAAATCTAGGGAGGTTTGAGATCTGGGTGATTTAAAAAACCATGGTAGCACATAGGGAAAGGGGCTGATTTACAGCTGGTTCCCTGCATGCTGAATTGCACAGAGGAGTAGAAATCGATGCAATCCAATGAAGCATTGGACTGGCTGAAGTCCTTAAGCAGACCCATTAGGTTACATTTTTTCTTGCACCTTCCCCTTGCCCTGGAAAGTTTTCACTGGTTTCTTACTAGGGTCTCACTACCTTAGAAGCACCGTCTCTTGGTTGGATTCTGCTGCTTTTACACAGGCAATGCTCTCTTTTACATCAGCAAGAGCTTGGCCGGAGGAAAAAAACCCACCCATGACCCTGGTGTGAAGGGCCAAGAGCCAGCACGCTCTATTTAAATGAAAGGAGCCTTGAGCTGCTTGGTTAATGCATAGGGGAATGGTGCAAAGGGTATTCTAGCCAACTCGGATTGAAGAAGAGTAATCAAATGTGGGAATAAGCAATTATTCCTCCGCATCTGAATCACCACATACCAAGACAAGGTATTGGCCTTGATCGGTCTGTCTAATGGACGGGTTGTGGCTTTTAAGTGAAAAAGGGAGCATCCTCCACCCGCAACCAGATGTCAGACATACAGATTAGATTTAAGGCCTCCCTGCCCAGAGCATCCACCTGGCTCCTGCTGTGCGGGCTCCAGTTTGTTGTAGAACATTTATGGTGAGGGGAAATAGGGTTTCTTTTTCATTATTTTTTTTTTCTTAGCAAAATCAATAGCAAATATGGTTGTAAAGAGAAATAAGTGGAGAAAGATGTCTTGTGAGACGCACATGTATCAAGTAGGCCAATTTTCCTTTAATCTATTGGAGAAAAGGTGCAGGAATGTTTTATCCCTGTGAAAATAGAGTCCTGCAACATGGCAAGGTTGCCAGAAAGCAAAGGGATCAGCAGGGTGACGGCAAGGCGTTCCTGGCTACAGCTGATAGCAAACAGAATAAAAATCAGGAATCCTGTTTTGTGATTCCGGATTTGAGAACAGATTTTTAATTCCTCCCCTACATTTCATTTCAATTAAATGAAAACGACAGCAGAAATATTTGGGGAATAAAACCCCCACCTTCTAAAAAAAAAAAATTCAAAGCCGTTATTTTTCCAAAAGAGAACAAAAAGCCTTACCCCCACCCCCAAATCCCCGCAAAACCGGTTTTGATGGAAATCATTCAAACAGCTCAAGTCACTAGCATTCTCATTAAAAAAAACCCCATACCCCACAGCATTATACATTTATTCGTTCTTGTGATCAGACTTTATTGATTAAAATTTCTGAATAGCCAACCTGGTTATAATTGCTAAACCCTTGAAGGGGTCCATTCAGCAGATACCATCCATTAAATCTGTGTGAGATATGTAGTGTTCAAGCATCCACACCGAGCTTAACATGACTGTCCTTTGGCCTTAATCACCCCGTTCTCGTGGCATCGTCCTGCCACCTTGCATTCATTGTGTGCTAATGTATGCAATGACTTTCAAGGATGGTTCAGCTATGAAAAGTCAGGCCCTGAGTCCTGTGAATCGATACAGGACCGAAAAAAAAGCAGGTTTAAGAATAAAAAAATGAAAACCACCAAGCTGAGTTCATGGGATCCTATTGCTCACCATGGGCTGAGAGTTGAGTCTTTTGTCACGTTTGTGTGTATTGAATATGTCCACAAATATTAGCAGAAATAACTGTGATCAGAAATGGTGTTTGCTACTGGAAATCTCTTCTTCATTAATGTCTTCTCTACATTGTTTCAATTATCCAGTCAGGGGACAGAAAAAAATACCACGTGATTTGGGAAATAGAGCGTGCAAGACAAATAAGAGGCTGTGAACAGTGAATAGGCAGCGCACAGTCCAGGGACAACCCTTAGCCTCAAATAATTCACCCTTAGGCTGAATGGTTATGAAGGGTACCGCGTGCCTGAAAGCTTGTCTGGGATCTCTCCCAACTGTACATTTGGTTAAAAAAAAAAAAAAAGATACCCCCTCCCCCCCAAAAAAACATCCCAATGAATGAAAAAATACATTTACGATTAATTCAGATTGAATGGTTTGCTTTTCTAACCAAAAAGCGGATCCATTTATAAGCGGATGGTTTTCATAAGACATGGGTCTCCTGCTCTAGTCCTAAGTAAAATAAAACCAAATGTTTATACATATCAGTAGGTTTAAGTGATGGATTTAATGTCATTTCCTACTTTGATTTGTCTTACAGTGTGTTTTGCTGGAGACTGAAACCCTGTGAAGCAGTCCCCGTGGTAGAGGGAAGGTAAGTGCTGGGCAGCTTTCACTGCAGTTTTATGTTGTTTGATAAATATAAGTCCCTTAAAGACATTTTAGCTTTGGAGTACTACAGCGCTGTGCTTGCCGATCCCATGGGTCAGCATTTGCTTTGATGCATACTTTCCCCTGAAGACACAGAGCCGTGGAAATATTTCCTTATCCAGGTACTTCCCTTCAAGGCAAATAGCTGCTAAACAGAGTGTAAATCTGATATTGCTACTACTTTATGATAAAGTTGCTTCCAAAGGTGCCTGGTACTGTTTTCTGGCAGGGAGCTGGAGGTCAAGGGATGGATCCAGCTGGGCGAGTTGCAAGACCTGCCGCTGGATCTTGCTCGTGTGGTCAGAAACATTTGCACACCGAGACAGGAGATGGGATGGGGGCAGAGGGATGGAGTGACAAAGGATGACCAGGAAGAAACAATGAAACAGTACCCTGAACAGTTTGGGTGATCAAAATCCTTCCTTTCATACATTTCCTCTTTACCGCACCCTGTTCTTCTGCCGCAAGGCATGAGTCAACCCAAAAAGTTGGGTGGGGAGGAGAGGGGAACAATAATGTCAGGAGAAAGGCGTCCATCCTCCAGACCGTGCAAATAAAAGGGCTGAACCGAGGAAAGAAGCAGGTGATTTCTGAAACTACAAATGCAACCAGCTACCAAAATTCAAACGCTACCTGAGCTGCAGGGTCATAATGCCCAGGAACATGGCAGCATTTTCTCTTTCCCCTCTGAGCTTGTAAATGTGGTAGCCACATCCGTCCCACCCATTGGCACCCTCCGTAGTGTCCGGAGATGGGCACGCAAGGTACCTCCTACCAAGCATCACCTGCCAGGCTCGGGAGAAGGCTGTGGTATGTTCTGACATTTTCCATAAAGCAGGGCTCACGGTTGGGTATTGCTGCTAATAATAGTGATGACAATTAGCAAGTGGGGTTCAGGCTGGGATGGAAGAATGGACCCATCTAGTCCATTATCCTTTCTATCAGCCATATGATGGCTTAAGTAAGAAGGCCAAAGGAAAACCTTGTTTCTTCTGCTTACCAAGTGTGGTGGTAATTTGGGGGCTTTGCATTTAACATTTTCTCTTCAAGAGGGATTTTTTTTCTTTTTGTTACTATAATGTGTGTGTGTGTGTGTGTGTGTGTGTGTGTGTGTGTGTGTGTGTGTATATATATATATAATTTAGAAATGAGGGGGCTTTGGGGGAGATTTTTCTTCTGGCTCTTATTTAATCAAAACCAAGCCTTCTCTTCACTGCTTTGTGCTTAAATTCATGATTGAATAAATTCTGCTGAATTAATTTGCCAAGCTATGACTATAAAACAATGACAAAGAAACCCCCACCAAACAACCGCCGCCACAAGCAACAAATATTTACGCCATGAAATGGAGGTTAGCTTTTCTGTTTAGCTGGGCTGGTTGACACAATGTGATTGGACCTAATGGCATATAAAAATGTGGGGGGGGGGACTCCAAAAAAACACCATGCCTGGGCTGGGAAGGGGAAGAGGAGGACAGGGTGATCTACATCTGCAGAAGCATTGATGCAGGAAGACATAAGTGCTGTGTTGTGTCTAGTTGCATCATGTGTGAATCCATCAGTGACTTAAAGAAATGGCAAACTCGAAGCAGCCTCCCGCCACTGCTTCTCCATCTCCAGTTACTGACCCACTGGTAATGCATGTTCTGTTTTACCTTTTCATGCCTTCAAGAAACCCTTTATGGGGAATCTAGATGATTTTTTTTTTTTTTAGTTGAAGCAAGAGCAGGAATGTCTGCAAACATTGGTTAAAAACTATCATCAAATCACTGGTACACTGCGCTATTCGTACTACTACTGCTGTACCACAATGACATGCAACTATCTTCTTGATAAAGTGCTTTCCAAAAGTCTGGTTACAATTACATTTACACAACAATAAGCTGCAGGGTGACACAGTATGCCAATGTGCATTTGCTTTGTGCCCAGCAATATCCTTTGAAAGACGAGGGTGACTTGCAGTACAGTAGTGTCTGCAGGTCCCAGGTGGCTAGGGGTTGTACAAACCTTTAGGAAGAGCTTGCAATCTCAACTGCTATGAGGATGCAGAGGCACAGAGAGAAGTAATTTGTCCAAGGTGACCATGTTGGGCAAGGTCTGAGGATAGGTCTAGTGCCAAGCTCAAGACTGAGACCCCCTACAGATTTTTTTTCTTTATAGAAAATGGGGTGATTACAATGAGACCAATCCCTTGTTCACTTCAGGGATGTTGTGTGATTTTTTTACCTTTCACATAAACATCCATGAGACGGGGGACAGAAGCGAGCTTGACTTGCCATCTCAACCAGATTATAGCAGCTTTACCCACATTAGTGTCTTGGATGTGAATCTGAGTGCCTGCATAGGACTTGAGTCCGTAACTCCATGAATTAGGGGAGAAACTATGTGACACTGGTGAAGTGATGCTTGACTTCCGCTTCCGTAGGACTTCTGCACCTAACCTTTGTACTGTATAGCCTCAGAAATATTGTCCCCAAGTACAATGCTCCCTCTTTTTTTTGCCATATAAGCAGATCTCAGTAAAACTGGGGATATATCCACAAAGCACCGGTCAGTTTGTGACTAAAGAAGCTGATCTCTGTCTCAGCCTGCTCAGGAATGAACCGTTCTACACCACGGCCTGATCTCTGCCTGAGAGGGAGAAGCTGATGCTAAGAAACTTTTGGGCAAAGTTACTGTTCTTGGCAGCATTGTCTTTTAAGTGAGAGTACTTTGTGGGAATCGTATCAAATTGCAGTGAGCAGCTGTTCCCAGCTGTGGGCAGCCATGTATTCTGGATAATATAATGCCCATCTGTCTCAGTTTCCAATGCAGTGGGTATTGCAAAATCTCCTTTTTGCCTCCAAAATGTACTGCAATCTGAATTAATCTGGGTGGCTTCCACATATCATCACACCAGTACCAAATTGGTTTCAAGTGTTATTCGGGAAGGCTTCCGATGGCAGTGACTCTTGATGACGGGATGGATAGCCCTAGTCCCTGCAGAAGTGTTTTGCAACAGCTAAGGCCAGCATGCCTTTGCCCAGTAACAATAGTAGGAACAGTACATTAACCGCCAAACAAGGGCGTTACAACAATATTAGGCATGCTTTGCACCACTGAACTTTATACTAATGCCCGAATAGCTAACAACTCTGGTAAAACAAGACTGAAACTAAAAAACTGTGCACCCCTACCACAGAGATACGACAGTGGTTACACATCCGCTTCATTGTGTTATCATTTGTGCACGCTAGTGTATTACTATAGAGGGACTGTTGTATTAGGAAAGGCTGCCATCAATGGTGGTAATTTGGTTTTGTCATGGTAATACAATGCCAATACACTGCCGACACAAAAGTAAGTTCTGCATGGCTTGGCAAAGAGATTTGCACAGAGCTGCCGGGCGAGCCTATCAGTTTCTCAATGTTCCTGAGCAGGAGTGGGTCAATGGGAATTTTAGGAAGGCAGATGCCCCTCGCTGGGTCTGTCTGACTATAAAGCGCTATACAAAACATGCAGTGTACATAGCATCATCAAGCTCCCAGTATAACTTGCCGATTCTTAAAATTGCACAGCAGGAACGGGGATTCTTTTAATCCATTGCATTTGTTGTGTAGCCTGACCAGAATAATCCGGTAGTGCCAACATGATCTTCAGCACTTGGACACAACTGCCTATTATCCCACTTGGAGCTGCAGGCTGTCAGAAGTATCCAATTGCTTGGACCAAAGAAAATAACTTGGGAAGGGTCCGTGGATACCATTTTGCTAAGTTTTGTTTTCAGTGACGTTGTTCTGGACTATGTTCTTCTTGATTCAGATCTGTCTTTGTATAAAACCTTCTGTACAGCATCAAACCAGTCCTTCTGCTAAGTGAGGATGGTCATTCATCCTTACCTCCTTTACTCTTCACTGCTATGGGAAGTGAAAAGCAAAGAGGGATGGAAGCAAGTCAGAAAGGTTTGAAGCTGCCTCTCAGGAGCTGGTCTCTTCCTTCTGTGCCATCTACTAACACACTGAGGCGGACCATCGGTTGTCATCCCTGCAAATCTGTCCCAATGTGCAAATGTGACCAGCTGAAGGACTCTCCCATCTGTCCAAACCTGCCTTCCAGAAGCAGCACAAGGGATGTGGGAAGAGAAGAAGTTTCATCAGTGAATCTCCAAGTCTTTTTCTCCGATCCATAACCTACATGGCCTTCTCTAGCACTGGTGTCAAGAGTTTATCTTGGACTGTGGAATATTGGATCTGGATTATTGCCCAAAAAGATTTAAAAAAAAAAAAGGCAGGTGAATCAAACTTGCCTAAACTCAGTTGCGTCAGCCTTCTCTGCAATTTTAAATGCAGTCCCCTTGACTTTAATTGCTTTAAGAAAAAGCAGAAAATATTCCTCAAAGCTGGATTTGTGGCATTTTTGTTCATCACATGTAGAGCCATCTCCCATTATGATATTGAGTCTCATCGCTGTTGCTAGCAAACTGGCAATAGTTTCTGATAATTATTTTAGTCTCCTTTCCGAGCCACCCACAGTCTCTCTACTGCTTCCGGCGGGTGCGGTGTTGAGCTGGAGGAGAAGGCGTTGCCTAAACCTCCATCCAGCCGTTCGCAAGCGAAGCATGGGTGCAAACCCTGACTTCCAACTCCTAGCCATGCAAATTGTCAAGTTGAAAGGACACGCACAAAAGCAAGAGCGGAGCAAGCAAAACTAAGCCTCCTGTGGTCTAGTGAGCTATGCACGTCCTCATTCTGCATTTCTCAAAGGAACACGTCTGTTGTAAAGTGTGCAATGGCCCTTCTTGAAACTTGAAGGGCTCGTGGAGCTTTTCAGAGCATCCTGCCACGAGCTGAAAACCTCAGCATCCTCCTTTTGGCATGGCAGAGTCGATAAAATCAGATCAAGGCTTAGCATTTCTAAACAAAAGGGAGTGGGAAATGGGCTTTTAAACACTGGAACCTGTCCAGCTTGTTGGAGACAAGAGGGGTGGGGGGGCAGGGAAGGGAGGGAGCGCGGGGACAGGACTAGGTGCCAAACTTTGGGTAGAGTGGCACTTGTGTGCAAAGTTGTTGGAAAGTCATTTTGTTGGCCTTGGCATGGCAGCCCTTGCTTGTGTTGTGTGGGGAGGGGGTGTGTGTGTGGAACAGATTGGCAGACGCCTGTGCCCATGAAGGGAGGGGAAGAAGGCTGCCTTGGACGGATGCCAATGCTCTGTGGGCTTTTTGCCATGAGGATTTTTTTTTTTCCTCCTCCCCTCCGCCCCACAAACACACACGAACAGGCTGGCAGGAAGAGCATGCTGAAAAGGATCTGACAGTTTGAACAACACTCGATGACTTAGTTTGTTTTCCCTGACTTCCCGCCAGCAAGCAGGTCTATGGATGAAAGAGTTTATTAGGCTTTTAAAGCCACTGACATTGGTCTTTCTTTGACCTGGGGTACTTGAGAAGAAATGAAAACAACGTGCAACTTTCATGAAGTTGAAAGAACGCCCAAATCGAAGAATACGGGTTACAAGAGACACAAAGTATCGCAAACCGCTTCCCAGGGTGAAGTGGGAGAACAGCGAGGGGGAGCGAATCCTCGACGGGCACAGGAAGAGCGCTCTAAGACGGCGAGCTGAATGAGGTGGCAAGCTGATCCAGCTAATTAGGATATGACAAGATGCTCACATCCAACGTAAGGTGGCATAACTAGTCATCGCTTATCTGGGCACCCAGTGTTGCTGCAAGCGGGAGCAGTACTCAAAATTTGCACTTACTACCAGGAGCCTTTAAATACCCAGTCAGTTGCCAGGACCACGTGTGTAGTGGCATAGAGCTTCTCATCCACAAAATAGCCGATAGCTCGGAAAGTGATGTGATGGGATGAATTTGGGCTGTAGTAGCCGCAACCAGTGGAATAGAGAGCAAATTACAAATAAAGGACTGCTGCCCATGGGAGCGCTTTGGAGGAGTCAGGCTAGCTTCCAAATATTCTCCAGCTGACCCAGGTGTCTCCATGCACTGGCTGGACATTTTTCATGAACTTCCCATGTGAGCAAACTATTTTTATTCTGCACAGAAATCTTGAGCAGGAATTTAAACAAGAAACCAAGATTTAGTCCTGCATGAAAACTCTTTGTTGGTGGGAAGTGAGGAAGGAGTCACAGAGGTGTCTTGTGTACTGACTACAAGTGAGGGCGGGGTAGGGAAAAACGAGTGCAAATGGTTCAAAATGGGCTTTGTCAATATCCAGACATTACACTGATGTAACGGAACGGTTTCAGGAACAGATTTAATTGCATAGACATGCTTAAAGTGATTTAAGAAAGTCTTATGGAATCAGGTTCAGCTAGTGTTAATAGTTCTGCAGCACCTGAAGTCCTCAATCTGGTCTGACCCCATTGTGCTGTATAAATATATAGAAAATGATTGAGCAAATTGGTTTAAGTGTGTCCACATGAGGGAGTCGAAACAGTTTAGCTAAGTCAGTTCCTAAACCAATTCATTTTTATCCGTACAACCTCTCCACATGGAGAGTGCCTTAGTGGAGCAGGGTTTAGGACTGAGGGTTTGGGGGCAGAGTGTGGCTTGCATTGTACTTGAAGAGATTCCTATTCGGTAAAGGAATAAAAGAGGTGGTTTGTTCAGGGGTTTTATAGCTACAAAGAAAGGAAAAGATGGCAGGTTAGGCTTCTGGAACTGAACAAATTTATTGATGCTTGGCGAGTAAATGCCTGCTGCCAAACAATATGGCAGCCAGTTTACCAACCTTGGAGAAAATGATAGAAGGTGAAACTAAATCTCGATCTGTTTAAGCAGACTAGAACAAAAAAAAAGCTTGCATGATTGCAAGACATAAATGAGGGATCTTGCTTAAAGTGCAAGGGTCTGGTTCAAAAGAAAAAAAAAAAGCACCTTAATGGGAGTTTCTTCATTCCTTTAATGGACTTTGGGGCCAGCCAGGGCTGCCCCAAAAGCACACAAGGAGTACATGGAGGGTTTTGACTTCTACTGGCCGATGGCTCAAATGGATTTGGTTCTGAGCCCAGCCCTGCTTTCCTGGGAGTCGAAGCAGTAACACTTGTTTCCATAGAGGTGGAGCGCTCTAGTTTTTAGTCTCCTCCTTCACTACATCATTGCTGAATAGGTCAGAAATCCACCCGTTTGTGCACGTAGCATCCTGGTAGACGAGCATTCAAACATGGCAGGCATGCAACATTTTTTCCGGCCGCAGATAGTCCTTCGACTTGCAATAGCATTTTCTGTTGTGCTCCGTAATACTTCAGATGCCCCATGTATTGATTAGCTGCACAGATATTCGAAGTCCACCCCAGCGAGCTCAGGACAGTGATATCTTTGTTTCCTAGTACTCAGATAGGCCGCGTGCTGTGCCTGTAAGTGGCTTGTCTATACAGCTATGCATCATTGGAGGGACTGATTGCTCATTATGTTCACGGCCAGGTGTGGAAGCAACACGTGAAAGACCCTTCCAAAGGTTTGCTGTTTTGGAGCAAACTTCTATTGTGGCAAAGCTGTGAGAGGACTGACTCAAAAACAGGCCTCACTACTACGCCTGCAGTTCCAGTTGTGTGTATGTGTACGTTTTCTGCCTGCCTGTATATAGGACTGAATGTGCTAAATGATCGTGTTGTTGGATGCGTCTGAGCCATATGGAAGCTGTGAGGCCTCGGGAGTATTTTGGGGATGTAACGTCTGGAATCGATCAGTTCAGCAGCTCTTCTTCCTTCCTACCACATCGTGTTTGCTGCCACAGCCACTTACTCCTTTTATTTTACTTACGGTCTTGTCTAAGAAGCTCCAGGGATTGCCTCGGGTTTCTCCCCGTCCCCATTCCCCTCCATTTCAGAGATGACAAATGCAGCCAAAAAGTAGACCACGGGAGCGGTAAGGTTTTTAGGAGTGGCGTGTGGGGTTCACCTCGACTAAACGAGAGGCCGTGTTCTATAAAGCTCGGTTCACTTTCAAGTTGTCTTCTGGGTGGCGTTGCATTAAATAACACTGGGTGCCTGACCGGGAGGAGTCGGCTTTTTGCAGCAATGCCGAGCAGACCAGAGATGAATTATACCTGCTCCGTGAAACCCCCCCGGAGTAAGGCGAGCATTACCATCCTCCCCGCTGATATTGTACAACCACGTCAGCTCTGCTTTGTGTTGCTTCCAGCAAAGAACACAATTTTTCCTCCTGGCAGCAACCGAGATGCTTTTTCTTCGGGGCATTTGTGGCTGCTGCTTTCACACCTTCCATGCCTTTGGTTCTCCTGTCCTGCTTCCAAAAAACCCACTTGGTTGTTTAACAGTTTTGCTAGCAAATCAGGCAGCGGGCACGCTGGCTTGCTGGGCCTTTTTGTTCTCCTGTGTTGGAAGAGCCTGTTCTTTTCCTGCACCTGCAGAGTCTGTTAATCTCCTGAGAAGATTCAGTTCCTGGACTAAATTTCAAGCCCACACTGTCTAAAACGCACTGGAGTGCATCCTCCTGCCCTTGTGAAATGATCTCAACTATATTCTTCAGGGTGGATTGTTGCTCCCTACGTGAGGACAGCTGAAGGATGAAAGGGCAGGATTGAATTCAGTTCAAGCCTATCTTGAAGGGGTTAAATGGAAAAAGGCAAACGGCATTCTTTCGAGACATAGGGACCTGTGTCAAGTAGACACAAGCATGTAGGAAATGTCAGCAGCGATGGCTGTTAATGTCTGGATATAGAACAGCTAACACGTGAAGGGGGACTTGGCTCCGGTGTCCTGCAGCAGGTAAAGCTGTGATTGAAGAAGGGGCAATATAGCTATGGGCAAAAGCCACCTCTGCTGAATTAGATGGGTGAGAAAAGGCTACAGAAGAAATCAATGCAAATAATAGTTATTTTTTTCTTTTGAGTTTGCTGCCATGTATATGCATAGGTTTTAGCAGAACGAGGAGGCCCTGATTTGTTACTATGCCACGAGCCATGCATAATTCATTTTGCATGTTGGCTTCTATTTCACCACGGAGAACACAACACCAGCAGACTCCCCCTCTGCCTGAAGAAGGGCGTTTGTGCCCAAAAGCTTGCAAAGAACAATTTTCCCAACTATTTAGTTGGTCCTATACAAGATATTTCATAGATTTCATAGATTTCATAGACATCAGGGCTGGAAGGGACCTCGGAAGATCATCGAGTCCAGCCCCCTGCCCAAAGGGCAGGAAGTCAGCTGGGGTCATAGGATCCCAGCAAGATAAGCATCCAGTTTGCTCTTGAAGGTGTTCAATGAAGGCGCTTGAACCACCTCCGGTGGCAGGCTATTCCAGACCTTGGGGGCTCGGACAGTAAAGAAATTCTTCCTTATGTCCAGCCTGAAACGATCTTGAAGTAGTTTATGACCATTCGACCTCGTCATCCCTTGGGGCGCTCTGGTGAACAAACGTTCCCCCAGATGCTGGTGGTCACCCCTGATAAACTTGCAGGTGGCCATCAGATCACCCCTGAGCCTACATCCTTTTTGAATTGTGGAGCCCAAAACTGGACACAGTACTCCAGCTGCGGCCTCACTAAGGCCGAGTACAGGGGGAGAATGACGTCCCGGGATTTGCTTGAGAAGCATCTATGGATGCAAGCCAGCGTTTTGGTCGCTTTACTAGCCGCCGCATCGCATTGCAGGCTCATGTTCATCTTGTGGTCAATGATGACCCCCAAGTCTCTTTCTTCCATAGTGCTAGCCAACATAGCACTGCCGAGCCTATAAGGATGCTGCGGGTTTTTTTTCCCAAGGTGGAGAACCTTGCATTTATCGGCGTTGAACACCATCAGATTCTCGTCCGCCCACTTGCTGAGCCTGTCCAGGTCAGCCTGGATAACCTGCCTGTCTTCTGGTGTGGATGCTTTGCCCCAAAGTTTGGTGTCATCGGCGAACTTGGCCAGTCCGCTTCTGACTCCAGTGTCCACATCATTAATGAAGATGTTGAACAGTATGGGTCCAAGGACAGAGCCTTGGGAGACCCCACTGGTCACAGGACACCACGATGAGTGACTTCCATCGATTACTACCCTCTGGGTCCGACCCTGGAGCCAATTTTCCAGCCAGCGGATCGTGGAGGACCCAAGGCGACAATTGGCCAGTTTCTCCAAGAGGTGATCATGGGAAACCAGATCGAAGGCTTTTTTGAAGTCAAGATATATGACATCAATCTCTTCTCCCTTGTCCAGGTGATAGGTCACCTGGTCGTAGAAGGAAATGAGATTGGTCAAGCAAGACCTACCCGCAACAAACCCGTGCTGGCTATCCCTTAAGATGTTGGCGTCGGCCAGTCCATTAAGGATGGCCTCTTTAATAAACTTTTCTAAGATCTTCCCCGGGATAGAAGTCAGGCTGATGGGCCTATAGTTAGCCGGATCCACTTTCCTCCCTTTCTTGAAGATAGGCACCACATTGGCCTTCTTCCAGTCTTCGGGCACTACACCAGAGCGCCAAGGGTTTTCAAAGATCCGTGCTAGAGGCTGGGCTATGATGCTCGGATCTTGTTGGTCTAATAAGATATTGGTCTAATTCACCCAAAGAACCTTGTCTGCCTAATAAGTCACTTGTCACGATTTATAAGGGGGGAAAAATAATCTGAAGCATTGTCCTTACGTTGCTATTCCATGCATACGACATATTGGGACTCTGATGGTATTCTGCATTGCATCCACAGGACTGTCTAAAATATTCAGCATTAGAAAAAATAGCCTCACTAACAGAAATACAGAGCCCAGTGATTTGGTTGACTTTGATATAGCAAAGCCAACTATACATACCCCACGACTAATCGCCTCTAATTTCTGCTCTCATGAAAGAAAATAGAAAATATAATGCGCCAGCTCTGGGGATACAGGTGGATGGTATAGAAGCCGAGCAGTGCAAAATGATAGCCTAGCTCTATCTAGCGAGCTCTGTTTTGCAATATGTGCTGCTGTCATACATAAAGAGCTATAAAAGCTATAAATGCAGCTCGTTTTGACTCCGAACTTTAAAACAAGCATAATATTGCATTTTAACCTATGTGGCTTGACATCAAGTGGATGGCAAAGATTTTCATTAAAAAGTTGATGAAAATGCACACAAAATGCACACTTTCTGTCTGTGCCAAAAGCATTAGGTTTTCAGTGAACTTTCTGTGAGAAGGGCCCCTAGCAAATCAGAAGTGTATGACACGCAAGCTCTTGCATGTTCCTGATGTGGACGTCAGACATTTCCCATTGTTTTCCTCCCCATTTCACTGGGAAATGCGGTGCTGCCCTGACGGTTTGATAGCAATTTTCATGCACTTTGAACTAAGTGACCAAGAGGCAAGACGGGGGAGAGTTGGGCCCACAGTCTCTGCTCTTCCTACCCCCTCCCTTGATTGGGCTACTTTTACCCTCCATCCCCTCTGCCCTCGGATGGACAAACCTCCTGCGGACCGACTAATACCCCCACACCCTGGACCTGCCACCCCCTCCCATGGACCTGTTCGATGCGGCGAATATCTGCATGTACTCACATGCAGTTAGGGATAATAGCGCTAACTCTCCTGATATAGTTTTAGTGCACTAAATTTTTGTGTGTGAAAAAAGGTCTGTGTGTGTCAAGAGATCTCCGTTTGCTTTAGCTCTGCCACTGATTGACTGTGTGATTTTTTTCAGGCCATTCATTTAAGTGGATGCGGAAGTTTTTCTTTACAGTTGGTCCTTACTTAGGTACCTAAGCGGAAGCTGAGCCCTTTCCAAAATCTGTCCCTAACTGAGCTGTGTTGGGGGATCTAGACACCTACTAGCCCAGTTTCCTCCTCTGCAAATGGGGAAATAACGCCCAGTCGGTAAAGTGCTCTGTTCTTCTGGGATGAGAAGGGGCAGTGAAATATTTTGGAGGCGTGACATCATCAGAGACCGACTCTTTTTGAATGGATGCACAAAACTGGGGAAAAGATTAAAAGTGCAAATATTTATTTCCAAACTGAAACCCAAGGAGCTCAGAGAGCAGGATTGGCCGGTGAAGCTTTATTTCCAGTGAAAGCTTTTCAAAGAATTCAAGGAATTTAAAAAGTTTTGTGAATGCACTTGTCCTTACAAGAGCCCCTTTGAATGATGGAGTCCACCCCCTGCCAAATAACACCAGTGTATGTTTACCCGCTCCCTTAGTGCTTCATTTCTTTCTTTTTTTTTAATTTAGATTTGTTTTACGGGAAACAAAATTTATGCCTGGTTTATTTCCGACTCGCCTTTCTTTTAGTCCTTGCAAAGTTTTCCACGATATTGGTATTTCTTTTCCCCAAATGCATGTTCAGACCCTCTGTGTTCTTTAATACCTTCCAGGAGATTTCCATTCTCTGCATCAAGTCTTTCTAAATTGTCTCTTTAATCCCTGGGTTCTTAGCATTTGGCAATGCTACTTGTTCTGAAGTGCTGTGATCGGAAGGTGGAGTTTTTTCTCATTAGCTGCTTTTAACAATCACCTCCTTTGTTTGTGTATCTTCTTTAGATTCCCTTCCCTTTGTGGGCATGGCTTTGCTATTGCGAGGTGTTAATGAGCCTCTGGCAGAGATGACATCTGCGGCAGAGGACATTAAGTTCTGAAAATGTACGGCTTGTGTTATGAGGTCTGTTACCTCATCGGAGCGGCAACCACAGCTTTTAAAGAGCAAGGACAAAGGAAACACTAGCTTAAGGCTGCTACTTTTTATCAAGACCCCAGGCCAAGGAGGGGAAATAGGAAGCAGGAGCTGTAAGGGGGAGGGAAATGGGGACTTGATTTGGAAATGTTGCAAGTGGGGAAATTAAAGCGGGTGGAGCGCGTGCATGCGTGCACACGCGGGTGTCCAGAGATGTGCCACAGCCATTTGTTTGTGTGCTTTGCAGCCAACTCCACAAGCGTCGGTATCGGGAATGCTCAAGCTGCACAGTCACAGGCACATCAGATATACCGTGCTGAAGAGGTTAAGCCGCTGGGCTTGTAAATAGATGCCGAGGGATAGCAACCATCTTTTCTTGGTCTGTCTAGTGAAAGAGGAAACGGGAGGTGCTGTCAAGAACAAGTGGTGGCTTTAGGGGAGGACAAACTGGGTGACCACCTGGGACCCCACACTTTAGAGGGCCCCAAAATTTTGCAATGAATGTCCAACTTGCTTATACATCATCAAAATTAAGCCTTTAAGGGGCTCCAAACGACTCTCTTACCCAGGTCCCCAGGAACCCATTGTGCAGTAGCATAACTAGGGGTGGAGGACCAAGGACCCAGCACTGGGCACCAAGTTTTGGAGGGGTACAAGAATGGCAGGTTGCACAGGGTACAACAGGTGCTTTTTTAGGCCTCTGCTGTCTAGATGGGAAGGATAGATCCCGGCTTGGAAATGATTATGAACTATAAGGCTCAAGGGTTAATTCACTGCTGCATTACATTCATTGAAAGCCAAGCATCGTGCACTTGGTATAGAGCAAGAGAAGATACTGCGGGGCAGCTGACGGCTGCAGGTTCATACCCTGGCTTACTTCATAGTGATACCCCAAGGTGACATCAGGTAATGCAATTGGAAACTGGTGAATCAGTCCCTTAGTCTCTTTAATCGCTGCTTTATCTCCAGCAGCAGCAAATGCCTGCTATTTAAGGAGATGAGAACAGTCCTGATAATTGTTTGACCCTTTATAAACATTTTAAACCTGAGTGGAGCTAGTTCTGCTCCTTTCACCATTTCAGAGGGCCTGGGCTTTTTGGCCAGAGGCATCACACCTCTCCTCTTGAACGGCCTTCCTGATCAAGCAGCAATTCCAAAAATAAGGCATTGTGGATGTTTTCCCAATTAAACAATATCCAAGGGACTTTGACACAATTGAGAAATTGCCAAGCAAATATAGAGCTGGTCAAAATTTTGAATTTCTCTTATATGGGGATTTTTTTTTTTTATGGGTATTGGTTTCAATCATAACAAAACCAGTTAGGGCAGGGCAAGAAGATTTTCCTATGGAATTGGTATTCCTAAAACAAATGTATTTTTGAAATTTCTAGTTCACAATTTGACTTTGATTTTTTAAAAAGTCTTCATTATTTTTAATAACTTCATTTTTAATATTTTATTTATTTTTTTATGATGTCAGTCACATGTGTTCACCCATGGGTGTTACTACTCCATGCAATGCTATTATAGGACAGAACACACTCATTGAAATAATATTCTTTTTTTTTTTTTATCCTTTGAAATGATTAAAAGCAACTGCTACAAAGTACTGGCTGAAGCCTCCAGTCGGGTGTTAATTGCAATATAGAAGGAGATCCTATAATCTAGAAAGGAAGGTGAGATGTTTCAGGGCTAGCGTGTCCTCTTTATTGTTTTAGAGCTGTAGGCGTTTTAAAATCGGACCGTTCAGTGCAAGGAAGGAAGGGTTGTTGTACTCAGGGCAGGTGTTCGGCTCTGCATGTGCCCTGGAGAGCTTGGATAAGAGCTGCTGACACATTTGGGGAGAAATGATCTTCTCATTAAGCCCACATAGTAGCTGTGGAGCTGCCCCAGGGAAGCTACTTCATCGTCATGGCTGAAGTAAACCTAGAAACCCTTAACACGCTGCAGCAGCAATCCTCTGGCCCTTCCCTTCTTCCCCCTGAAATGCCCTTCCTCCATCCCGTCCTACCCTGCAAGACATGCCACCGTGCAGAGCCTCTCGACATGACCACCTGCAACGCAGCTTGCTCTATGATGCATGCAAGCCACTTCCAGTTCCCGTGTCTCTGCATCCTCTCTGACTGCTGCCTTGTCCCCCAACAATCCCTGATGCAGACCTGGGTTTTTTTTTGAAGTTTCCCTTTCCCACTTCTGAAATTATTCCAAATCCTTGTTTGAAAAAGCAAAGTGAAAAAATCAGCTGGCACATGTTTCTGTCGTGGAACCAGGTGACTTCTGTGCCTGGAGGTTTGCAGGATCGCTGCTGTTTGCACGACAGGTCTCTGCACGTTGTAACCCTGGCACGCTCAGTGCCATGAAAATGATCCGGCTTCTCTTTCATTCCTCTTTATAGCTCTCATTCCCTGCTTAGGAAAAAGATCTGCTTATGGAAGGGGACAAGGCAGGGGTGGGCAATTATTTTGGCCGAAGGATCACTTAATGAGTTTCAGCGAGTTTCATAGATTCATAGAAGTAGGGTCGGAAGGGAACTTGGAGATCATCAAGTCCGACCCCAGCCCTGGGCAGGAGAGAAAACCGGGCTCAAATGACCCCAGCCATAGATTCATAGAAGTAGGCTCAGAAGGGACCTTGTAGATCATCAAGTTGTCGAGGGCCGCAAGGGTAGCCCCAGCTCTCGACAGGTGCCCTGCCCGCAGGTTGCCATTTTGGGACCCGCTCCTACCCCCTGAGCTTTGCCACCAGAAGTTCCTCCCCTTGCCCCCAAAAGTACCCCTTTTGGGGGGTGCAGGAATTGCCATCTCAGAACTAGAAAAAAAATCATATACTAAAAATTAGATATCTACTAAAACATATTTTAATTTTATTTAAAAGAAGAAGATGCCTAGTACGACTCTCTGCCATGGGTGGTAGAGCTAGCCACGTGGAAGTAACCTTATCCGATAAGGTTACTTTCATATGACTGGCTCTACCACCCATGATAGAGTCGTACTAGGCATCTTTTTCAGGCAAGATGCACAGACTTTCTTGAATGTCAACTCAATGTACGTGTAACCCATGTTGAAGACTGCATGATAGAAGGGATGATTACAACATATCATCAAGTGGAATGCAATATCTTCTCTTTCCTAGCTCATTTAGCCACACAATCTGGTGAAAACAGAAGTTTGTTCCATAGGAAGCACTTTCTATAGGATTTAAATTTTGAAGAAGGATATTGAGTGAACTAATTTGTTCTAAAAATCACTGCTCAATGACTTCTAAGCAGGAGACAGCTTCGGTGCCTGCAGAAGGAATGTTTTATCCAACCACTCCCTATGCTGTGGACCCCAATGCATCTGTTCTCCATAGGGTGTAATGTATGCACGTTGTCCTTGGGGGGCTTGTAGATGGATCAGACAGAGACCCGTGTCTTTAAAAGAAGTGGGGTGGCAGACTTTCTATGCAGAAATGATGCAGGAAGAGGAACAAGAAGGGAAGATGCAGATGAGACCAGGAGCTGTGGATGGGGATAAGGGGCTGTGCAGAGAGAAGATGGTTGTGCTGTGCCCAGTAAATAGACTGAATAGAATTAAACTGTGATTGCACATGCAAGGAACTTAGTCTGCGCTAATGATTTGGGTCACTTTAATCTGACCGGGCATTTGTAAAGCTATACAGCATTTGTCACACCCTGTCCAGCTAGACTGTGGTTATGCAGAGAAAAGGCACGTTCACACTTGCACCCTTTTTATTCCCCACAATTCAGAACAAGGGAAATTGCATCATGTGACTTGGCTTGGCACGGTTTTCTGGAAAATGCAGCAGTAGCTCAGGGCTGCTGCCTTTGTGCCAAATTCTCCCGCTTGACGTGCATGGTGCTCCCCCATTGACTTCAGTGGAATTATGCAGGTACAGCAAGAGCCAAATTATTTCCAATGCCTTTAAATAATACAGAGCTGTCCCTCTTGCAGCAAAGAAATTGCCATATTGGTGACCAATAACTTCTAATTATTCTAAGGCTGCCTGTCATTCTACTCTTCAGTGGCCCCGCAATCCCACCTTGGGAACCGCACATGCCATAGGTTTTTATTTCCAGAATAACAGTAATACTGACCCTGTAAAAACCCATTGCATTGAGCAAGGTTTCAGTAAGAGCATCCTGTACTGAAAGATCACAACAGTGCCAAACTGCTCCAAAATTATATGCAAAGTCTGTACAGGGAGAAGGACCAAAATCTGCCCTGGCAAACCCAACTGGCTCCTGCTGGATTTCCTTGGAGCAGCATGGTTATCCAAACAGAGGTTCCCAAATAGCAGCATATGCTTCCTCGTGAATCACAGGATACATGCAACACAAAAGGATACGAGAGCCTCTTGTCTCACATTTTGCGGCAATTTATATTTAGAGCTGCTTGAATAATTCATGGCAGATTCTAACAATTTCTTTTCTTCTGATGCTTATTTACAAATATTTTTCCTCATTATCTGACCAGCTCTGTTTCTGTTTTTTGTTAGGTGACAATGGGGGAAAACTTGCAGGAAGAGCGACTTCCTTTTAACACCAAATCAGAACATTTTTTTTTTCTTTTTAACAAATTTATTAGAATAAGGAAAATGTTACCAACCCCAAAGCCTCTCTCTCTCCCTCTCAGTGACTGCAGAACTACTTTTTTGGATCTTCTCTTTCTGCTTCTTATATCTATATCTATAGATATAATAAGCAGATAGATAATAGATCTATCTATATAGATAATAGATATAGATATAGATATATCTATCTATAGATATAGATAGATATATAGATATATCTATCTATAGATATATATCATAGATAGATAGATATAGATAGATCTATCTATCACTCTCTTTCTCTCTCTCTCTCTCTCTCTATATATATATATATCTTATTAGAGATATATATTTAAGTCTGTATGTCCTCATAAATGCCTTGCCCTGTTAAGTTAGTGGCCGGACGAAACAATATGTGTATGAAAATGAAAATTTTTGAGACTCCTAGTGGGTCCGTCAGCACCAAATTTGTCCTGAGAGATATCAACTAAAGGTGATAAAATATTTAAAGGCAAATTTAACAAGATATATATTGTCAAATGTATTTCTCTTTTGCGGCCAAATAATTTATTAATCAATTTTCAAATGGGGCTGGCTACCTTAATAGGACATCTAAATCTTCCCTTTGCAGGTAAATGTGAAAATCCCTCTTTCATTAATCATCACTATCATTCCACTTATAGTATCATTATTATTTTAGTTCGTTAGCTCTGCCTTCCAGTAGTGCCCATAATGTGAGAGGTGCGGTTAGATCACAAAAAAGGCATGGTCCCTACCTGATGAGCTTGCAGTGAGTGGGATTTTTTTTATTCAGGACCCAGATTTTGGCTCTGAATGGTTCATTAAAGCATGCAGACTTGGAAACCTTTCTGCAAGGGCCAGGTCCGGCACCTATTGAAGTCACCTGGAGTTTTCTTCCGTCAGTGGCAGCGAGCCTTGGATCAGCCCTTAAACATCAATTCCCTTGGGACGTGCTTGTTTCCCCCTTCTGAATGTTTTCCCCCCTCTCTCTTTCTCTTTGATCCTGAACTGAATAAGGGGATAAAAAACTGCCGTGCGACAGCATACGTCTGCTTTTCCACGATGGGCAGGTTTGATCTGCAAGGGGCATGTCTTTGGTATAGACTGATGCCGAAACATGGCCGGGGGATTTTAGCTCTCCTACGTGACCTGCAGGGTGTTAGTTGTTTACACGATTTATTTCCATGATTTTATTCCTCAGGATTTGTGTCCAAAAGCCCCTCTCCTAAGCTCCAGACATTCCCCAACTCAGCATGGCAGCTTGCCCCTTCCAACCAGCTGCAAATATATCACCTTACTTGGCTTGCGGGCATTTCTGTATCTTTAAAAGTTAATCCAGCTCTGAGCTGGATTAAGTATGGAACATCCCTTTAACCAAAGGCATGTAAGGTCAAAGCAGGCAGCCATGGGGGTGGTCCAGGCCGGGAACCACGGAAATCACATTTTGCTCTAGATAGGGCCTCGATTCTATTTGGCTTTGTCTGTGTTTTTAATCTTGAATGCAGGTGCTCCCAAGAGATGAAAATGGGTAAGAATAAAACCAAACCCACGGTGAAAAGGGTGCCTGAGTAATAGCTGGAGATAGGATATCAGAGGAGCAGGGGGTATCTGAGGTGGAGAGGCAGGAGCGGAAAAGCAATAGTCTTTCAGTGGGGGAGGTGGAGGGCAAGATTAATTCAATGCAAAGAATAAATAGAAAGAGGCAAGCTGAAAGAAGGATGCCTTTCAAGATGCTAGCGACAGCACAGGGCTCTCAAGCTGTGTTCTCGTGGCTAATGTCGTCACCAGAGCACTTTGATGTGTTCTGTTTCCCTTGTAAATCACAGCTGCCTATCATTTATTCTGCAGTGTTATATAATGCATTGTTAAGATCACTGACTGTGCACCCTCTGAGCAGCAAAACGCTTTTCACTGTTACCCCTTGAATAAAGCAAACACACAGAGATCTGCTGATTCCACCTTCTACTATTTTTGGTTAAGATCTTTTTCAAGGTGGAAATCTGGGGCCTGGTTTTTGCTATCACTTAGCGCAGCATCAATCAGGAGTCATTTGACTGGAGTCAATCGAGTTGCAAAGAGGCAAAACTAGTATCAGAGCAGAACCAGACTTCTTGACTTTAAATATCAACCCTTCAGTGGCTGGAAGGACGAGTGCTCTTGTAACAGCGCCTTCACTGAGTGTGACGGTGTGGGTTAGATGCAACCCATTTGCACATTGAATTGAACTAATGGACTCTGATCCTTCAGCACTGAGGTCAGTGGGACTTTTAGGCAGCTAAAGTCTCCAGTTTGGGGCTTCTGCTTTTCTAAGCATTGTGTTGCATTCTGTCTCTCAGCACGCCAAAAGTAAATGCTTTTTTTTTTCTTCCCTTTTCTTTATTAATGAAGCCAACTTATCAAATAACAGACTTGACATTTAAAGATACATCCAATCCCCTAAAATATATGATCAAGACAGATATTTATCTTCCATCTTCTTCTAGCACCTGGCTGTGCTATCATAGCAAGGGGCCAGATGGCGGGACATAAAACAGAGAACTGAAAAGGACCCCCTGAGTCGTGGAGTCCGAGGATGCTTTTTGTGTTGTTTAGCTGAGCAGTAGAGAATTGGGCACCTGTCCCCTTTGTCTGGGCTAGCCAGATCCTGGGTCATGGATGTCGTGTTGAGACAAGCCTCGACTTTCAAGTTACTCATGAGCTGGTGAAGAGAAGAGTTGGATGGCACAACGTAAGCCTATGGCGGTGGGCATGTCAGAAATGCGGACGATTGGATGGAAGTCTTGGACTGGGCAGACAGATGGCAATGTGGATGTGGTCAGATGCAGCTCGGTAAGAAAGGGGCATTTGTTGCCCCATTTTCTCCACCACCACTGATCTCATGCATTCACTTGGGTGGTTCGGTTGCCGCAGCAGAGTCCTCTCACCACGTCATCTTTTAATAAGGCCGTAAAGAGCAAATAGTACAACAGAAACACCCCCATAAATCACAGGATTCACTAAGGCCACGTTTAATGTTTTTTAAGTTTCCTATACTGGGACCTGTATATCTCTTTTTAATGCTTCCAGAATCATTGTGCTCGGCGGCTTGCTGAACGATCAAATTCTGCACTTGAATCCTTACTATGGAAAAAGGCTTGGTTTAGTGGTGTTGAGATACTGCCCCTCCTCTCACCCTCCCCTTTATGTTTTTTTTTGGGGGGGGGAAGTTTTCAAGAGATGCAGAAGTGGATTATTATAAATCACATGAATATAAATCATGTTGAAGTGCAACATTCAGGTTGGGGTCTGATTTCCCTCATACTGGGGAGTTACTGGGGCTATGGGCATACCATGCCAGGGCTTTACGGCAGGATTGCTAGCAAAGCTGTGTGAAGAGCCCTAGCTGGGCAAACACTTCTTTGTTACTTGATAAACTGTTATAAGAGACATTAGTCATCGATTCTTAACAGATGGGGCTCTAGCAAGCTGTTCGAGTACCTCTCTTGAATCGTGGGGATACACTGTTAAAGTCATGCGGTGTGCCTGCCTGTGTCCTAAACTCCACGGTGTTTTTTACCAGGTAGTAAATGTATTTCTCAGGTGGTTAAAGTGGGGAGGAACCAGTGTAGAGGGCCGGCTCCTGATCTAGGTGCTGATGCCATGCCCATCACAGAGAGATCTAGTTTTCCACCGCTTACTCCTCTTTAAAACTACCCAAGTAGCCATCTCATGCACCAAAAGAGGATGACGGCAGAGAACATTTCCTCTTGTTAAACGTAGGAGCTGGTATAACATTTAAGAAAGTAGAGAGGGCTCCTGATACATGCAGATCTTTCTGTGCAGGCAAACCTTTCTATATAATGCTCTTTTAATATGGAGGGGTCCTCTTTAGAGTGAATTAGATTGCATACATGATATGATAATGATTTCTTTTTGGTTAAATTGGAATCACGCACTGAAAACAGTTCCCGATATACATTCATAGGAAATGTACAGATGCACACACCGAAGCATATGAGAAAATGCACGTGCATGGGCACACATACATGCACATATGAGAAGTGGGCTAGAATGAACATTTCTGTCCATCTGTGAACAGGACATTGAGTTATTTTATATATACTTTGTACTGTTCGAATGTCACAAGTCAAACTAGAATTGCTTTAAGTGGCAAGATCTATTTAATAACCATCCCCTCAATGAATTGCATATAAAATGATCCTTGCCTGTTAAAACAGCACTCCCCAACTCCAGAGTGTATTTTACCAGACGGTAAATGTGTTTCTCAGGCGGTTCAAGGCATCCGGCCTTCAGCCTGTCCCTTTGAGCGCACCCAAACCCCCCCGCTAATGGCCCTGTAAATCACTGCCCTGTCGTGTTTTTAATCCTGTAGTGAACTGCAGGATTACCTGTGCTGTAGGATCTCAGCATACACATCTGTTCTTGAGCTGGGAGGTTGGTGCTCCTATTTGTTTGAAAGATTCAGCTGTCGTGCACCTTGCGATGGAAAGCATCCTGCTTTTTTTTTTTTGTCACTCCCTGCATGCCCAGTCTGCTCACTTTTCTCTGTCCTCCATGTCCTGTTGACTCCAACACTTTTATTCCTCTGTTTTGCCAAATGTTTGGTCTTTTAAGAAGTATGAACGGGAGAAAATTTGAATGGAGCTCCCTTTTCTCTTGGTTTCAGGCAAACCCTTTCAAAGTACCAAAAATACGTTTAAAACAAGTAAATGCATAGAGATTTTTGCTCAACGCCCCCAGCACCCTTTTTTAATGACATGGGACCTATCCAAATAACATGATTATCAGTTCTTCTAAGTAAGCAAGGGTCAAATTTGTCACTACGTACCCACTCATATTGTAGCACTATTAAAAATAACAGCCCCCCCCCCCACTGAAACCTATTTCAGCCTGCATAGAAAAAAAAATTGCTTCCATAAGTTTTGAAACTATTTGTGGGCTTCAGTTCAAACTCAAACTGAGCCTGCAAAAGTATCCAGAGTTGAGTTTCATGTAAGCGTACGTATTGCTTGCCACTAGAAAAGTGTGCCTGGATCCAGAGGCCTGTAGAGAGCGGAGTTTCACATTCAAAAAGCAGTCCTGAATATTTGGAAATCCTGTCTCCATACTGGAGTGTATAAGTTGATACTGGAGAAGTGAGAGGACAAAATAGTGTTACTGTGACACCAGTGAATAAATAAGGTATCCCAACCTGCCCCGGGGGGGATTTTTATACTACCTTTGCTGTCTAATACAAGGCGGCATTAGTACAAATGAAAAAAGGTACAGAGCATTTCCACGTTGTGTGTGCAATGTGTATTTGTGTGGGATAGAGAGAGAATGGCATGCATGCACTATAATGTGTGTGTGCGAGTCTATGAGGAGTTGGGGAAGTTTCTTTATACAGATTTTTTTTTATTTGATTTTTTTTTAGAAAAAAGGATTTCAAATGAATGTGGTGGGACTACACCGATAGATATTTTTATACTGATCTGGATCTTCAAGATGTCCTTGTTTGTTTTCTTTGATTGTGCTTTGATTTAAAATTCTAGGCTCATTAAATGCCATAAAAAGCTACATTTGCATAATTTACAAGATCTTTATATGAACATTTTAATAAAAGAATACACCTTTAAATCAAATCACAAAGGCATCTGACATCTTTGAAGGAGAAACTTATATTCCCAAACACAATAAACATTCTTCTATTACTATGTTAATTTGGAAAGCAGGTCATGGGAAATTAAATTGCTTAAAATAGGTCACCAATTATAACTCTGCATTCTATTAAAGCAAGTGCATCTCTGAAATCTTTATTAGTTTATTTTAATTAAAGGCAGAAAAATATTCAGTGTTAAATTATTGCCATTTGTATGTTTTGCATTGATATGGACACACATTTCTTTTATTATGCAGTGTAAAATGCTGCAGATCATTATGATGCATGTATTGTTCTTAGTTACTTAAGCAAGTCTCTAATAAATAAGGTTTCATTTTAAACCCAAATAAAGTAATAGCACACTTTAAAATTGTTCATTCATAAAAGGAAATTCAAAAACAAACACTGTCTATCAGAAAAAAAATATATAACTGACCTCATCTGAATTATAAAAGGCTTGAATTTTATTTTCATTGGGTATTTGTATGCAATGCAATATTTCATATTATGACTTGGTGATAAATACAGACTAAGGGGCATATTCCCACTGGGGTTCTCGCATAACATTTATTAATAGTAATGGTAATTATTGTACATATGTATACTGCGAGTGAGCTATTAGCTACGGGAATCTGAGCTTTATATTTGAATATGCAAAAGTTGTCAGTCACTTCCTCTGAAATGTCCACAGTTATTGGAGTGGGTTATAGTCACTATTTAATGCATGAGATATTCAAGCCTAAATAGAGGGCTACAGATGCACAACTCTCACTGACATTATTACGGGTTGTGCACCCAAGTCCCTTGGGCAGCTGTGAGCCCATTCAGAGAGCGTGACCCCCCTCTACTCATGTCAAAACATGTTAAAGTGGCCTTAAATGTATATGACAATTTACGCCAACTTGAAGGCTCCTTTCCACCACAAGAGCAGGCTACACTGGCTTTAAATGTAAATATGAATCAGACCTAGATAGTACAAATTCACGGCCATGATGTTAAAAAAGCCTCACCTGAGAGGCGCTGCTGTTTATAGTGCTCTAACCCTGGCCCTTTCTCTCCATCTGCGCCTCACTGGTTGTCAGCTCTGCCTGTCGTGTCAAATGGAAATATTAGATTGCACACTCTTCTGGGGACCAGGAGTGCGCGTTTTCTCTGCCTTTTGCAAAACATTTGTTACGCTGGTAGTGTCCTGCCAAATAAATGCTGCTAATATTATTAAAAATAATTTAATATGCTGACTGAAAGTAGAGAGGAGCTCAGACCCAGTTATTTTTGTGCTTCAGGGAAAGTTTCTTTCACCAGTCAGGGTAGTCAGCGAGGAGCTGGGGATCTGGTTAGCTTTGGGGATCGGGAATTTGATCTAAATAGTTTTTCATCTCCAGGCCTCAAGTTCAAGTTTAGTTTCCAGGCCGAATTCTGCTCCCAGGTACGATACTTGTGCAAGTCCGCTGCTTTGTATGTAGGGAGTGTCTAGGAGACCTGGTAGGAAATGGGGTTGCTTAGGTGTTATCAAGATCCTGCTGCAAAAGCAACGAGGGATCAGTTGTTCTACCGACTTCGGTGGGAGCACGGGCACGGCTTAGGTCAAAGCCAGACAAGGTCCTTTGGGTTGATGCGATATCTTTTATTAAACCAACTCCATAGTTGGAAAAATTGTTCTTTGCAAGCTTTTTGGGCACAAACACCCTTCTATATGCCTGAAGAAGGTTGTTTGTGCCCGAAAGCTTGCAAAGAACAATTGAGTTGGTCTAATAAAAGACCAACTCAATTTATTGAGTTGGTCTAATAAAAGATATCAGATTTACCCAAAGGACCTTGCCTGCCTATGTCCATAGACCAACCCCGCTACAACCAACACCCCTAAGGTTCTCAAAGGTATTTCGTTTTCAGGCTCTCACATTTAGGTGCCACGTTCCCTTTTCCCTAACATCTTTCCTATGAAGTCCACGGTCTTTGTAATGGGTTTTAACAGCAGCTTGGTGAAATGAGTTCGTCGTCTCGGCCTGTGTCAGGGAAGACGGGAGCACACAAAGTCACCGTGCAAGCCGTCACCCCTAGCTCGTGTTCTTGTGTAACGTGAAATAACAAGGGCCGTTCTGCGAGAGGCTGGTTTGCACGTTGGCTTCGCTCAGCGTAACGTTCAAAGTACTTGCCTTGCAAGCAGCATGTCTTGGCTTTCATGAACTCCGAGTGGCATTATGTTTGGAATTCAATATTTTAATTAAAAACTGCTTCTCTCAGCATCCTACGTGTAGCTCTTGTGCCACTGGAAAGTAAATGTTCATGTCTCTCTCCCCACTTGCCATCAGGGGCCCTGATAGTGAGCCTTGTAAACCAGCTTCCTTGCTGTTTCATTGTTGGATTAATGACTGGAAATAGAAATGACTGTTTAATCATTGTTCTAGAGTTTAAGCAGGGTTTTTTTTGTCTCAAGTAAATGTTTTGGGAAAGCAAAATGGATGCAACTGGTTCCTCTCGGATATTTTCACCAACCTGTTGTTTCATAGGTATTGCCTCCACACTGGATTTAAAGGGGAAAAAAAATCTTTTCTGTTCTTAGATGATCATAGGAACATAATGTTTCTGAAAGAGGCTCAAGAGATCTTTAAGTCTACCTAATAAAAGGCCTATTACTTACCCAAGAGACCATCAATGGCTCTCAAGGGTAGACCTGCATTAATTATGTATTTGAGCATTTGTATGTTATGCATTTAGACAGTGCACATATTATTTACTCAATAGATCATAATGGCTCTGAAGCGGTTGTGATGATCTAGGGTAAATAAATATGTATTTCAGTCTGCATACTCGAAGGGAAGCGCGTGTGTGCACGTGCACACGCTCGGCCTAGCCACAGAATAGTTGTCATCAGGTCTTACTCCCCTTGGCGAATTTTTCCCGTTAAACCACGATCCATAAGTCGTGGGAAGATTTGACTTTACGAGGGCTTTGGATCAGGGACATCCGCAATCATTTGTAAGCCAAATTCTGCCCTCTCCCATGTCTGCGCCATCCCAATGCACGGCGTGGCTGGGTGAATACCGACATGCAGCGCATGTCGCCTCTCT
>NW_005842000.1:739460-742674 GCF_000455745.1 Alligator sinensis | reverse complement strand
TTTCCCTTCCTTGCGCATCATGACTAGCGGCTCCCATTTTGCCAAAAACTGAAATGCTTTTGAAGCTGTCAGTGCTGACTGGGCCTTTAAACCACCGCACAACACTTTCCTCAATATGTGGTGCTTTTCTCCCAGGGATCCTGGAGTGCTTCATAAAGATAAGATCGCTGTCAAATACCATCATTCCCTGTGACAGAGGGGGAAATGCAGCGCAGAAGAAGGAAGCGACTTGCTCGGTCACACAGCAGGTTAATGGCAGAACTGGGAATTTAAACCACATCTTCTGGCTACCAGTTTAGGGCTCCCTCCAGCAGCCTGCCCTGTCCTTTAACAAAGAAGGATTCACCACTGTCTTCTGCGGATAAGAGGATCTAGTGGAAAAATCCGACTACTTCTTAAGAGCCTGGTTGATGATGTTGCTGCATTTGAGCCAAATAATTTCACACTTGATTTTGAACAAAAGACATGTTTTCTAACCCACTATTTGCATGTCGCATCGCTGTTTTTCTAACAGCACTGATATTTCATCAAAAGCTCTGAGCCAAAAGGGCAGCAGAAAAAAACACAATTTTATCAGCAAACCCAAAAATATATATTCTAAAAAATGCGGTGTTTTTATAGGAACAGCGTTTTTGGTGGCTGTATTGTTACGATGCGAGCAAACACTAAATTAAACAAGCAAAACCCTAAAAACAAAAGTTTACTTAATTTAATAAATGATTCTGAATTTAGTCATTTATTTTAGTGTTTGTTGAATGGACAGAAAAAGGAATGATTAGTTGGGCAGCATCGTGTACATAATTCTTATTCAATGTTTCTCTCCTGGAAAAACTTTCTTCGGTGGAAGAAATCTATATTTTAACTATTGATCTGTCTTTATCATTCACATCCACCAGCTCTTTTTTATATCGTCTTCCTTTTTGCCAAGCCAGCGAGAGTTTGGATTTAGCTCAGAGCTTCAATTGTTGTGGAAGCAACATAAATTCAGACGCGTAGTTGTTACTCACAGGAACTAATTTCACAAGGACTATTCATGTGAGTAGCAGTTTGGCAGGATTGGGCGTAAAGAACTACACCGTTCTATATAACCCTGAAGCAAGAAAGTATTTCTATTCAGAGAAGCATTTAAGACTGCACTTACGTTGTATTAAAGTCAATAGGATTTAAGTGCATGCTTAAAGTTAAGCACTGCCTTGAATAGGATGGGGCTTAAACACGCTTAAATTCTTTCTTGCATTGAGGTTTAGATCTGCTGAATCTCCAACTAGCCCCATTAAGAAATAGTTGCCGTACTTTTAATGTAAAACACAATTAGCTAAATGTATTAAGATTCAAATTTATGTTCACTTCCATTTATGCGAACAGAGGAATTTTTTGTTGTTTGTTTCAATTTCTCGGGCATTGTGCTTTAAAAAAAAAATCTTAGTCTAGGTGCTTCCAAATGAGAAAGTTCAAATTATACAACTGTGCAAATAGCATTACTATAATCTGCATAAAGATGGGTCCGGAAGAGCTATGGTATTAGCAGTTCATTAATATGCAATGAAAAGCTTATTTGCACTTTGTCTAAAAGTAACAGTAACTTCAGTTTTTCTTTCATCTACACATCTGCAGCATAAGCCAAAACCATTCCAATGATGGCCCTTAATAGGCTAATCATTTAAAGATTTTATGTATGGGCTACTGAACTGTCCATTTAGGCACATTTAAGTTAACATACACTATACAACTAGAATGAGCACGTTAAGAAATGTGCTAATTTACTGCATCTAGTTTCCCAGGCAGCATTTACTGGGGTCATTTTTCATGAACTACTGTAGTCACTTAAATCATAATATTTCATAATAAACATCAAAGGCTACTGTACGGTGGGGATTGTAAAAAGGCAACAAAGCTGCCCAGAGTTTGCACTAGTCTTTATCTTAGATGACCGCAGGGGGAGATTAGTCTAGGTAGAGGAGTGCTGTTGGGATATTTTATGATGGGCATCTTAAACATGATTACCACTTCGAACCTCTGTAACGCGGGTTATAGCCACACCTGGCAAAGCCGGGTTAACAGCCATGCTCCAAAGCGAAGTCGGCTTTTTAGGGGCTCAGTCCCTAGCACGCCCTCAAAAAGATGAAAAACCCCAAATACACTCCAGAGCGGAAAGGGAAATTATTGCTAGCAACGACCCCATTTGATAAGAATTGCAGGGACAGCTCTGGGGAAATCAAGCTTGACAAGCAGTTTTCAGTGTGGTCATTTCAAATGGGTTTCTTTTGTTTTAACTCTTGCTGAGTAAGCCTGCCTGGTGTCCTCAGAGTTGCATTTATCAGGGTGCCAAAGTGCTGATGCTGCTCTCAATTCAAGGAAACACTTAAGCGCAGCCTTAATTTGAATGTTTTAAATGTTCACGCATGTGATTAAACCCCACTGGCTTCACCAGGGTTCTTCAGATGCTTTAATTTTAAATCCTCTGGTTTAAGATGACTCACAGAGTTAAATCAACACGGGTTTAAAAGCCTTGCTGAACTGGGGTGCTGGATAATAAGGATGAAATGGGGCTGGCATACTGGTAATCTTGTTCTTTGCTTCTTTCTTGTTAGAGGGAGGACAACCTTTCGTGTCGGGTTATGGAGAGGGATTCATTACAAACTTCCTCAGACTTATTTCATAACTGGCCACTCCAGTAGTCCTTGTACCTTGCTTTGAAGCACCTGGTATTGGCTACTGTCCCAGTCAAGCTCATGGACGGGTTGGACCCTGATCCTAAAGCCCCATGCCTGTTTTATCAGAGTAGAAATGAAGCTCCTCTTTCATAAAACAGCAATTAAAAAAAGGGTGATGTGATCTGCTGCACAATAATTTCCCGTGTGCGTTTCGGCACCTGACCTGGAAGTGAACGTGTCGCCTGTCGCAAATGCAAGGCCAGTTGTGGGAAGCACAGCTCCGAAACCTCCATAGGGTAGCTCAGATTTACCCTGACGTTCCTGCGTGTCTCCTTTCAAATCCGATCCCGACCATCGCAGAGCACCTGCACCTCGGCGAGACCTGGATGGAAGCGATAAATACTGAATCAGCAGCTTTTAGGATCGTGGCTTTATAGGCAGGATCCTCTTTTCTCCCACGCAGGGTTTATACCGTTGTGATATCGTTGACTAGACCGTAGTTGACTGCTGACTTCTGTATAAGTGAGGACCTCATCGAGGCGAAATGACTCTAACTTTTA
>NW_005842000.1:727148-739429 GCF_000455745.1 Alligator sinensis | reverse complement strand
GATTGGGAACATTCGTTTTGGTAGCACATCTTAATTGCGGTGCAGTTATTCTTGAAGTTACTTTGAGTGCTTTCTATCGGTTCCTTCAGTGTTTTCTGTGGACTCTCACAGCATTCTTTAAATCAAACAGCACTCAGATACCATGGTGATGGGTGACCTTATTATTATAGGTGACCTCTTTTTCTTTTCTTTTTTTCTTGTCTTTTTTTGGGGCTTCCGACACCAATGGCTGACTACAGACACGAGCTATTTCTGCCGCAGGGTCGTGGGTGCTTTATATTTTGAACATGAAGCATTAGGTCTGGATGAAACTGTGAATTTGAAATCATTATGCGCAAAAGTCAAATGTGTAAACTCCATTATCACAGGCTCAGCTGATTTCTTGACACTGCCAGCAGCACCCCTGACATCATGAATTCTGCTTACAGGAAAAACAGATTACACCCTTTTTATTTTATTTTTTGCAAGGGTGAAATACATATCTGCCGGGAAGGCAGTCTGATTTTCCTGCCTTTGCTTCAAGCACATACTGGGCGGGGAAGGGTTAGATATTCAAATCGTCTGCCTTGGTAACGTAAACATCTCGGTTCATTCTCGTGGAAAAAATATTTTGCGATAGGAAATTCAGGCTGCAAACGTGATCTCATAGGGATGCCTGTCAATTCATTTCCCGAAATACTACACATGCACGCACGTGCGTGCGCGCGCACACACATACACACACTGTGCTTTTGGAACCTGAGATTTTCATTCATTTATGCACGGTGAGCTAGCTGCCACGGGCCAGCCCAGGAGAATTAACTTAAATGCTACAATGCAAATTGATCTGTCAATGGTGTCGGGAATCAATATTCAAAACAAAACAAAAATATCCAAGTCGAATGCCTGATGATTTTATTTGCCCATGAATATGATTTGGTATTTGTGACCTGAGCCTTAGAGACTCGGAGCTGGAGAGCACCGGTGAGGTTGTTAAACTGGCTACGCAGCAGCCAGTTACACTCCTGCTTTGAATGTCTAAACATCCTCAAAACAGAATGAATTTTTCATCTCTCACTTCAGCAAACAATCTGGCTCCTGTGCGCCGAGGGAAAGAATAGCCACGCATGTGGGATCTTAATGGAAGAAGACAAGAAAGCATGAAGCAATACCAAAAGGGGGGAAACCCCCCCACCTCTTGCATTCTAGGAACTCGATGTCAAGAACAGTGTTTTGCAACAACACGACTTAATAAACTTCACTCTGCCTTCCTCTGTGATGATGTCTCCCATGCTACCAAAGGAGTTTTTGCTTGACACAGTTGCCTGATTTTTTTTTCTTTCAGATGTGGAAGCGGCACATCTGATTTGAAGAAGGCTCTGCCAGCTCTTATTGAGCTATTGCTCCTCTGGCCAGCGGTCCACGTGATACAGAAGCTCTGATGGACAGTATCAGCTCATTTCCTCCGTTCTGTAGTCTGTCAGGGCGTCCAAAAGACAGCACATCCCCTGCTCTCCCCTCCGTTATGGGGGCACACATGGGTAGGAATAGAGGTGAAGGGGATTTCTTCACCGTTCCTGCTTTCCCTGTTGTTTTTTTCTCCATATTGATGGCTGCGAGTCTGCATAACAGCTTCTGAGCGTTATTCATCATGGCACATAAAACTATCCCAAGCCCTTGTTTACTTGGTGCTTTTTCTATTTTTATTATGCGTTTATTTTTTGCCATTGAATCGAGCTTGTTTTGAACAGCCTCTTCCCCAATCCAGCCTGCTTAATTGCTAGTCATTGCGACTCTTCAAAGACACCCTCTTTTTTGAATTGATTCAAAAGTCAAACCGTAGGTAGATTTCCACGTCAGGCCCTTGTCTTGCAACAAGGCGTACGCGAGTAGGAGCTTGCCCCAGGATCGGAGCCTTTGATACGATTTCAGGGCTGTTCTTGGAAGAAACCAATTATTGCAAACAAAACCAGAAAAAACCCCCCAGAACAAAACAGCTTCCTGGTTCTGCTTTCCACTCTCAACAGAGTCAGAAAGGCCTTAGGGTCAAACAAAATGTGCGATTCAGTCAATAGCGATCCACCCATGGAATAATATTTAGGTTAGAAGTGATGTGATTGAAAGATGCCAGTGTTTCTGTTTGTGATTTTATGCAGCGTTTCCAGTCTTTACGGTCTCCGCTCCTTCTCCTGCCTTGCCCCCAGTGGCAAAAAAAAAAGCAGAGTGATAATAGGGGAAATAAAGGGAGGGGGAAAGTGAAAATTAAAATACATGCATGAAGCTTCTGAAATCAAATGCCCTAAATTTTCTGTTTCTCCCCAGAAAAGTTACAACGTTGTGGGAAATTTAACATTTCTCCAGAAAAACGTTTTGGGAATTGGTCTTTTTTTTTTTTTACTAGTTCTGGTTTAGCACTTGTTTATGCAGGAGTATAATCAACTTTGCTACCGCAGCGGTGAGGCCTGATTCTAACTAGCCAAGGTAAAGCAGGGATTCTCTTCCTGGCGTGGCCTGGATGTCCACGCTCCTTTCTCCAGTGTCCCTAAGAGATCTGCATTCGGACTAAAATTTGTCAAAATCAGTGAGGCGCATAAGGTTGAATACAGTCCTGCCCTCTGCTCACCAGGCAGGATGGAGGAACAGGAGAGAAGGTCGCACACAAGTCTTCAAAATATTTTTTCAGTAGTTACAATCTCTGAATCTCAGACAATGAGGGTGGGAAGGGAGCTCAGGAGGTCACATCTAGTCCAATCCCCTGCTCCAAGCAGGACCAGCTCCAACTATATCATCCCAGGCAAGGCTTTGTTGAGCCAGGCCTTAAAAACCTCCAAGGATGGAGAGTCCATCACCTCTCTGAATAGCCTGTTCCAGTGCTTCACCAGCCTCCTTGTGAGAGAGTTTTTCCTAATATCCAACCTGATGCTGCAACTTGAGCCCATTGCTCCTTCTGTCATCTGCCCCCACTGAGAGCAGCCCAGCTCCATCCTCTGTGCAACCGCCTGCAGGGAGCTGAAGGCTGCTATTCAATCCCCCTCGGTCTTCTCTTCTCCAGACTAAATCAGCCCAGTTCCCTCAGCCTGTCCTCACCAGTCATGTCCCCTAGCCCCTGAACCATTTTCATTCCCCTCCGCTGGACTCTCTCCAATGTGTCCACATCCTTTCTGTAGTGGGCGGAGGGCCACAACTGGACACAGGGCTCCAGATGTGGCCTCACCAGTGCTGAATAGAGGGGATTAATCACTTCCCTGCTGGCAGCACTCCTCCCAATGCAGCCCAGGATGCCGGTAGCCTTCTTGGCACCAAGGGCACACTGCTGGCTCCTATCCAGCTTATTGTCCACTGTCACCCCCCGGTCCTTCTCTGCAGAGCTGCTGCCCGGCCAGTTTGTCCCCAGCCTGCACCAGTGCATGGGGTTCTTCTGTCCTAAGTGCAGGACTTCGCACTTCTCCTTATCAAACCTCATGAGATTTCTTTTGACCCAATCCTCCAATTTGTCTAGGTCACTCTGAATCCTAGCCCTACTCTCCAGCATATCTACTATACCCCCCAGCTTGGTGTCATCTGCAGTCTTGCTTAAGAGGATGCCATCCATCCCATCTCCCAGATTGTTAATGAAGATATTGACCCAAACTGGCCCCCAGACCAACCCCGAGGCACTCCGCTTGATACCAGATGCCAAATAGACCTTAAACCATTGATCACTATGCATTGAGCCCAACAATCCAGCAAGCTTTACTCTAGTTAAGTCTTGCACAAACATTCCCGTGAAGGTGCAGTAGGTCAAGCAAGGGCACAGAGTGGACGGGGATGTGTACCCCAGTGTTTTCCACCTTTGGAAGATACAGAGGACCCCCATGTCACTCATGGTGATACAGGATGTGGCTTTAACGTAGAATTTGGAATGGCTACATAGAGGGAAGCAGTCGGGAGATGGAGGGAATAACCACTAATGATGGTGGTTAGTTTTTTAGATCATGGCAGCAGGTAAATCCATCTGCCAAATACAGAATAACATGGCTTTTTCCTGTTCAGCATTAATAGCTGTCCATCTCCTGTTAGTGCCAGGGAGTGAAAAGTGATGCATCCTGCAGCAGTAACACCTACTTCTCTGTCTTTCTCATGAAGTCATGCTTGTGAACCAGGAGCTCATCTTGGTGGGAGAGCTGGTGTTTGCAACCTGCATGCTCCAACCCTGAGACTCTTGTAGCAGGATTCCTTAGTGCAGCCCTTCAGAAATCACGGGTCGGGGCTCATAAGATGTATACAATCTCTATACTTGCGGTTCCTTGTTTGTTAAGCCTTTAGAGTGTTTTTAGGTCCCCTTTCTAGGTTTTCTCCACAGCCAACAGAGCTTTTTTTAAAAGAAAATCCTGAAAGCTCTGACTCTCCCCTAAAAATGGGATTCCAGGAGCATGATGAGAAGTACAATAAAGTCATGTGAGTTGGCAAGATTATATGGGTCCAAACTTTATCTTGCAATTGGAGCTAAACGTCTAGGAACCATGTGCTTGCAACTTAGGAAAGAGTCTAGGGGTGCTCAGAAGTGAATTGAAAAGGTGCTCAGAGCATTTTGTGATCTGGCAGCTCTGAGTGGCTATAATGACAGCTCTTGGGGCTGCTCTAGCTTGAGCAAAGAGATGCATGGGACTCCCCACATGAGTGCATTAATGAGGCTTTGCAAGAATGGGACTTCAGAGTCCCAGGTAAAAGGCTTCCTTGCAACAACTTGCTTCTTGCATCATTTTTTTTTCCAGTTGTGCAAGATGGCAGCGCTCAGCTTGGATTGTCTAAGTCAGGCACTTTGGAATGGATGTGTGACCTGAGCATGTACACTACAAAAATACACCAGAAACCCTGAGCGCGTGGAACTGACCCTTTGCAATTTCCTTTTCATGTTCTACGAATGACACACAAGCCTTTAACTGCAAATGACATTCTGTGAAGCAAGAAGGAAGAATATCCTTAGCGTGTAATAGCCTGCCAAAATTAGGCAATAGCTTTGCCCCATCCACAAAACCCTCGTGATCTCCTACAGTACTCTGTACAGTCGTCGGTATGTGTGGTGCATTAGTTAAGTTAATTACAACAGCACAGAGATTCATTGCAAATTGTTCCTAGTTAAAACTGAAAATTCACTGGAACAAGGAGTGCTAATTATATTCCACTTGTTACTGCTGTGTCTAGTTAATATTCCAACAGCTGCTTTGGCAAGATAATGATGGCTCCAGCAGAAATTACTGAACAAATAGATTTTTAAATCAGTAACAACATATTTACCAGGATTTTTTTCCCCCTCTTCATACACAAAGTTAAGCCCTGCCAGAGTTGAGCGTTCATCTTTGCTTGAAATTATAGATTAAAAAAAAAATCAACATTGTGTTAATTTGGCACACTTAAAAAAAAAAAAAAAAAAAAAGACAAGCGAGAAAATATAACTGATAAATAAATGTTCCCCTCCTCCAAGAGGAAACAGTTCTCTTCTTGCTTTCTCTAGACCCAAAATGTCTGTTCTTGTTGTCCATTTTGGCTTAATTGCATTGTATTATAAAAGATGTCATCAAGAACCCCAGGAAGCCGTTGAGCCTACAGACTGGATTATTTCACTGCTGCATGTTGGAAATCCTGCTGCAATCTTCCTTTCCCTGTCAAAGCTGTTCCAATGGGTTGCTGTTGAGATGTGCAAATGGATTTTTAAATTGCTGTTATGACAATGTGGCTTTTTCTTCCCTTTTCCACGATGGTGGTCGCAGCACGGGCGAGGAATCAAGACTAAAGGGGTTTTCTTTCCCAGCCAACCTTCCTGGGTGACCTAGAGCAAATGGCTCTAAGGCACAAATCCACTGAAGTCCAGGGAAAGGACAATGGGGTTTTTTTGGGTCAAGCTCAAATCCTGCTGGTTCCAGGAACCTTGTTGTGTGTTTGGGAGATCAGTGAGAGCTCCTGGGAAAAAGTAATCCTTCGGCTAAATCTGTGCAGCCATAAGTTCCCCTGCGTAGCAGAGGGAGAATAGATGCCAGATCCTCCGATCTCAAACGCTGTGAAGCTCAGCACCTCTCTGCTCCACAAAGATGTGCTGTATTCCCAGTTACTCCTGTGCAGTCCCATTGAATAAAATGGGATTACGTGGTCTAAAATTAAAATACCTTCATGTGCATTTTTATTCATCGAAATTGGTGTGTCTGGAAGAGAGTAAAATCATGCTCTCCACCACGGGAAACTGAGGTTTGGAGAGTCTCGCAGTGCCAAGTCAGGGGCAGAGCCACGGCCTCTCCTCACGCCCAGCCTTGCGCTCCGTCCTTTGGACCGCGCAAGTACTGCCCTGCATGCATGTGCATGGTGAAGATGCTCAGGACATTTTTAATGAATGGTGAATAACAAGTTCAGCTGGTGCTGAACGTCTCCGATCGGAGGCAAAACAAACATGCTACGGTGTCTGGGGCTCTTTTTAATGGATAGCACAGCTTCTCGTTTATTATTACTGCTATTACAGTTTGCAGCTGCAAAACGATCTGAAATTTAAATAGCAGCATGTCTCTTCATGCTGCCACATGAATATATATGCTCAGTAGTGTAAATCGACACGCGCTCGTCAGCCAATCAGGCCGGAGCATGGGATCACACCATTTTATAAGTCATCCTTAAAAAGGAGAAGAGCTGCACTTTAACACCTAAGTTAACAAGGAGGAATGTTTATCAACGTTGCCATCAAGCGAGGCTGCGCTTCTCAATGCAGAACAGACGGCATCGATGTCCTGCTGGAATACTTACATTTTCAATTAGTCTTCTTTGGAGAGCGGATTTCCTTCCCAAATAGGCACGATACCAAGACGTGTTAAATAAATTCACTCTGGGTTGTTCCCTGCCTGGCAAAAATAATTTGTGAATCAAGGTGGAGGGGGGGAAAAAATGTAGTTAACAGCAATTGAACGTAAAACCGGTAGCAACCATCGGTGCTGAGCTAACGTTGATATATGTCCTAGGGTGTCTTATAGGAGCTTTTCTAATTACGGTATGAGTTTTGTGCAGTAACCCACTGGGAGAAGAGGGGAACTCAATTGCTTATCAGTTTATCATTACAACCTTTTATTAAGTTTTTTTTTTTTTTAATTAAAATGGAGCGACAAATTTACCCCCTTATCCTATAAGCAATCTTATCTAGTGTGACTGATGCTATATCAGTGGACTAAATCCTCTTGATTACATTGGATGTGATCTTATGAAGTATGACAGCTTCACATATTAATAATGGAAACTGTTTGATTAGGCTGTAGCATGACCTGTTATATCTAGTACCTAGTAGTGCAGTTGCACATTTATCCCGGGGCGTCTGCAAGACATCTCCTCAGACTGCTGGAGCATCTCCTGAATATTTATGGGTTGGCCTCCACCACACCTTTGTTTGGGAGGGGAGGTATTATTGTCACCATTTTGCAGGCAGGCAGCTGAGGCATGGAAATCAATGGGTCTTTGGCACCTACGTGCCTTTGAAGATCCAGGTCTGGCCCCAAATTGAATGGGGAGTTTCTGGAAGAGCTAGGCATTGAATCTTGAATCTCTTTCACCTTCATCAGTGGCTTAACCACAGGACTAGGCTCCTCAAAACCTATGTTTGGCCACTCAGACTAGGAGCAGGATACTTGAAGAACAGAAAACAGAATAGCCGTCTTACTCCCTTGCCCTTGGCACAGAGTCTCCTTTAGTTATTCAGGGGCACTGAGAGCCAGCACATGATATTTGCCCAGTTGTGTCTGCACTCACAGAAGGGAGGCTCGCCCCTTTCCCATGTGCAAACAAAACTCGCATTTGCTCTGGCAGTGCAAGCAGGCGGCTGATCTGCTTCTCGGCGTGCACATCCAAATGGGCATTTGCAAGTGCAAAATAGAAGTGCGTCCACTTCTGCAGGTGTACATGCGTTGGAAAATTTGTCCCGGACCATAACGGGGTTGTTCTTCTCACTACTGCCGTTCATATCCTGGTGAAGCTCTGTTGTTTGGTAGATTGACTCCTTTGTGTTGGTGCAGGCTAGAGGAGAGGGTGTCCTGCTGTGTCAAGACCACGGCCGGAAGAAAAAGAAACAGGTTCCACCGCCACTGCAAAATGGGCTTTATTAGAATAAAGAAATCAGAGCTAGCAATCCCCCAAACTCCTCTTGGCCCGCTCCTCAGTTAGTTAAATGGGTGTATCCCTTAGAGCTATGAGGATCTCAGCCTTGCTAGCAGCCCTCCTTTCTGGCTATAGTTAAAGAAACTATTACATATGTATGCCCTCTGCCCCTTTCTGTTTCTACTCGGTAGCACGCATTCTGCTCCCAACGACACCAGGTAATTACACTGCAATCAGCAGAGGTGCCCTGCATTCACACCAGCATAGACAAGTGATGTGTTTTCACTGGCCATGCTCTGCATCTCGCAGGAAGCTCTAGGCATCTCAGGAAACCGTGTCTTTCACAGCAAAGCCACCGAGAATCCCTTTAAAACGCTTGAGTTTTCTTGTGCAGGGAAAAATGAAAGCACTCTCCACGAGTTACAGTTTCAGAAAGCCAAAGACATAAATGCACGAGGAAGATGCATAGATGGGCCGTGCTGTTTAACTGTCATCATACCCTAGAATCACGGATGATAGGGTTGGACACAGTCTCTTGAATTGTGTTGGCCAGCTTCAAGCCACAAAGAGGCTTAAACACTGTGTTTTCCATAAATGTATCTGATCGAAGTCTGCCTGCCTCTGCTGGGTTTATTTTAACCACTCCACCTTGCGCAGTTGTTCTGTTATCACCTTGCCCTGCCACTTGGCAAGTTTTTAGAGGATTTTTTAGATGAGTTTACTCTTCAGTAAATACAGCACTTCATACCTTGCTTTATACCCTTGGGTTACTTTCCTTTGTTTGGTCTCAAAAAGGTTGGAGTTTTCATGGTATATTTGTTGTATTTTAATTCTGGCTTTATTTTGTACAGCACCTGCCACGCTCAACAGGTGGGACCCGCGCCTTAATGAATTATTCATGCTCATTACCAGTGGCCACGAGAAATTCTTTTGCATCTCTTTCAGTGTTTTCATTTAGGTGGGGTGTGTGCAATGATAAAATGATATATATACACGTGTGTGTGTGTAAATATGTATGTGTGCATGTGTGTGTGCATGTGTATGTATATGTGTGTGTAAATATGTATGTATGCGTGTGTGTGTATACGTATATGTATGTGAATATGGATGTATGCATGTGTGCGCGCGTGTGTATGCATGCGTGTGAATATGTATGCATGTGTGAATATGTATGTATGCGTGTGTGTATGTATGTGTGTGAATATGTATGTATGCTTGTGTGTGTGCGTCGTATTATGTATATGTGTAAATATGTATGTATGTGTGTATGTATATGTGTGAATATGTGTGTAAATATGTGTGCACGCATGTGTATGTACATGCATGTAAATATGTGTGTATATGTGTGTAAATATGTATGTGTGTACATGTGTATGTAAATATGTGTGTGCGTTTGTGTGTATATGTGTGTATAAATATGTGTGCATGTGTGTATGTATATATGTGCGTGTGTATGTATGCGTGTATATGTATATGTATGTGTGTGTAAATATGTGTGTGTGCGTGTGTATGTATATAGGTGCATGTGTGTGTGTGTGTGTGTGTGTGTGTGTGTGTGTGTGTGTGGAAGGACCCATTCTTTGCCTGGGTCATTATTTTTGTAATTGCAGTGTTTGTTGTCAAAGGCCTTAGTACAACATATTTAGGTCAAAAATATTATTTCTTTTTAAAGAATGCAGTACAATATATTTAACAGTTAAGATTTAACGTGGAGCAACCTTTCAAACGACGGCCAAGTGAACCATTTTTATTGTAGAACTCCTTTGTAAACAGTGTCCGTGGTGTTTCCTGTTGGCACCAGGATATACAACCCCCTTTGACTGCCAACTCTGGAGCAAGCCACGTATAACTGTCCATGTGAAAAGCATTGTTCCCTTAAATAGTCGCTGGAAGCCCCAAAAAGGGTCAAGTGAAAAATAACCCGCCTATACGTTCTTTGGGTGGTATTCAGTGATGTTGGTAGGTTTAGAGTAGGTAGGACCAGCCATTCTCGAGTGATAAGTGAACATACATACATACGTAAAGACAGATGTACACTTTATTTTATAATAATGACAATTGAACTAAATTCAGTGCATCCAAAATGGAGCGGTACCAGTTTGTTACCTGAGAAGCAAAGTAATCCCAGTCACTGGAAGCCCCAAAAAGGGTCAAGTGAAAAATAACATGCTTATAATTTTCCTTGGGTGGTATTCAGTGATTTTGGAAGGTTTAGAGTATATAATTTTATCATTCCTCCCCTTTCCTCTCAGCTGGACAGCAAGCCATTCAGCATCCACTCTGGCATTGAACATGGCCATAAAATAAAAGCAGGGCTTTCTCAGTGGTATCAGTTGCTCTATTGATGAGGCCTCCATTGAATAATATATGCATGGTGCCACCATGCATATAAGCACAGTGCCAGGATAGGTGACTTTTCAGGGTACCCCCTTTCTTTTGCCATGGATGAAAAACATTTGAGACGAGAATTCACTATCATTTTCACCGTCATGTTGTCTCAAACAAGGTCAAGTGCTACCTGGAGCATCTGTACCGCTGGAGCTGGGAGAAGAGGTGGGCTTCAGTCGTTGTGGGGCATCTTGGAGCCCACCGCAGGTCTTGGCAGCGTCAGGCCAAAGGACAGGCAGCTCTGTTCCTGTGAACAGGTAGAAAATTGAGACCTCGTCCCCAGGAAACACATCAGAGAGGGTGAAGTGCAAAACTGCGATGCAACCTACTGATGCATGTGCCCCGTGGATTGGGATCTAGTATGGCTATGATCAAGCAAGAGGGCGGTAGGGAGAAGACAGCCGAATCCATGGACTCGGAGGGCATAATCGAAGGAACCTGGTTTTGCAAATCCTGGTTGACATTTTGACACACAAATGAACGCATTGTATGTGGATGGTAATTAGGTATACAATTATTTTATTTGAACGAGCAGATGTGGATTGGGGTAGGTGTTATGTGTTATGCCGAGGTCTGAAAATATCCATCTCTTTGGTTAAAAGCCATTATCATGTTATAAAGACAAGTAGGTGCTTTTTTACATAGCAAATCTAAATAAAAATGTGGTCTGCTTCCCTGCCCACCCCCCATTTGATCTAAGCTGATTCAGAAGCTTTTGTCTTATGATCCTTCCCCTGCTATAACAAATAATAGACAGAATTATTATTCTACAATGCCTCAGATGCCCCACAGTTGAAGTGAATAATGGTATTGGCCCCATGTAATACACAAGGATCATAAACAGTTAATCTTCACCAAAAGGGAGAGTGAAATATTGTTTGATATCATTTTTAATAAAGAGAATAAATTAGGCTTTAAATATCATAGCGCATCCTTAAATGCTGGTTACAGCTCATGCACGCAGAGCAAATTAGTAACTGAATAAGTATGTCAGGGGTTATCAACTGAATAATTACCTTGCAGTCCACTTTGCATTATACTGGGCATTGTGTCCATGGTAGCTAGCAATCTGGCCACCTGCTTATGATGGCCGTACAGATAACCAGCTTTGTCTGATGAATTAAAGTGGTGGTTTTAATCTAGTAGTTAATTCCTAATTCCCCTAGTAAAATCCATCACATGATGGGGCAAATACATTCTTCCCTTCCGTTTATGTATTATTTCTTTTTGTGATGGCCAATCTCCTGACAATGTCACACTTAACTGTTCGGATCCCGCCGGCGCACACGACCCCCAGCAGCCAGCGTACCTTGTTATCTGAGGCAAATCCAGTTCCTGCAAATGGGAGAGGAAAGGGTTAAAACAAAATCTGCCACGCACATCCCTTCCCTCTGGCTATGCATCAGATTGTGGGAATTCGATCATAGCTCTGCTGTGAGCTTTTACAAATAATTACAAGCCCGATGGTCGTTATTAAAAATATACATAACAGCACTATATGGGGCGTAGGAATTATGGTACAGTGAGAGGTAAATTAAATGGTAAACACATGGTTTGGGTCTGGTAATCTAGTAACGCTCCCGCTTTGTTATAATGCCGCCTCCAAAAGCCAGGAAATGCAGGCGTTGATGCAGCTGTTGCAATGGGGTCCATTGTAATGGGGTCTAAGGTAAGGTCTGCAAAGGGACGCGCTGGATTCAGGGTCACAACCTGCCCCTAATACTTCCAGTGACGGGCTCTGGAACTTGAGACATTGCATTAACCTTGCTGTGCCTCAGTTTCCCCACCTCCCAATAAATGTGGCTACTGCT